>NC_142087.1:49994299-50294299 GCF_054644295.1 Miniopterus natalensis
TAAGGGGAGAAATAGCAATATTTACCAATAGGGCCCAGGCTGAATTTAGACTCAGGCATGCCTCAGCTTTTTTCCTATGAGAAACCAAGCTAATAATAATAATAATGCCACATTTCTAACCCTTGGCGCACACTCTATTCCTCTACTTACGAGGTACTAAGAACCTCGAAGTTATACATGGGCCCAATCTCTCTGCCTCCCCCTTGTCTGTAATTCCTTAAGTCATTTAAAACAGATGTCTGTCATGGAAATAGAATCCACACATGTTGTTCAGAGTTAAAGATCAACTAATTGCACCAAAAATAGCTTGACGTGAAAGGGAACCATTCTCTCTGGCTTAGTCATGGATGGGACTTTCAAAAGACATAAAACGGCTCTTTTAGTAGACAGTGTTGCCAGGGAAACTGTAGGGGCTTATTTGACTCCTAGGGCCCACAAATCACAAAGGTAGTCCCATCTACCAAGAAGCATGTCTCTGGCTATTCTCAGCCAGGCAGCAAGATACGGAGCCTGGATGCAGTCGGGTGCAGGGTTTAAACGGTGCCCACCAAAAAGCACGTGCCCCTAGAGTCTCAGGCCCCACCTAGAGCACTGGATCAGCCTCCCTGATACCCTTGTCTGCCCTAGATCTCAGCCTGATGAGATGATCTGAGAAGATTTTGTGCTACCCGTGACGTTGCTCCTATTCATTAGGCCACTCTTCACTCTTTTAGTATTCATTCAACAAACATTTTATAAACAAAAACCTATGTGTTGAGCACTCTGCTAGATGCTAGAGATTCGAAGAGAAAACACATCTCTGCCCTAGGAACGTATTAGGCAGGCATGAGCCAACTTGGATCCTGAATGGATATGGGGAATGAGAGAGAGAAAGTAGGCAAGCCTGAGCCCCACTGCCTCACTTTGGTGACTGGTGGATGCATGGTGAGCTCAGCCTGCCAGCTTCTTCTGATAAGGACCTCCTAGAACATTGCTACCCTTCAGCACTAGTCACCTCCTTCTTGGCCAGTGACCCAGGTGGCCATAGTAGACAGAGGAAGTTAGGAATTTCCTTTGAAGCTATTTGTCCTCTCCGTTTCATGGAATTTTGAGCACAGATTATGTCAGTTACAATTTTTAGGAAGAATTAAATGGGAACGGAGGCCAATGTCACCCTATTTGCCTCAGTCCAGGCATCTAACTATACCAGCACCTGCATCTCAGAAGCTCTACTAGATTTGCCTGAAGTACATGACTAACTGGAACAATACTTTGATTAACAACTTGCCCAATTAGAAAGCTTAAATGAACTCCAATACATGTGTGTATTTCTGAATTCCATCATGCTCTTCCACACTCTGCTGGTATTGTAAATAGAACCTTATAAAGCTTTTACTTCATATTTCATTGCTTGTTACATATATAAAATACACTTGATGTTCCTGGTAGAAAATGCAAAGGAATAATTGGAGAAAAGTCTCTGGGTTTGGACACAGAATCCTTAACCTCTAGTCTGGTCCTGTCACTGTATGAACTTGGAACAAGCATTCTGATTCAGAGCTCTGGTTTTCTTATCTGTAAAATGAGAAGGTTTCCTTCCAGCTCTGACACTCTAGCTCCCTTAAGCCTGCAGTGCGATTGGCAGAAACCATTCTAAGACTTCAGATCACTAAATTTGGGTCTCTGCATTCTCCCCTCCTTTTTCTAAAACCAAGGAAATCAACAAGAGCATTTAGACTCTCTGTGATTTCCCTCAGTCAGACTAAGGCCACCTGATTTTCAGCATGAATTTTCAGCAACAACAACAATAACAAAAAAGGCCTTATCAGATAGGGAGTAGAGAAGAATTCTTGTTCTAAGGACTGCACAAGGCTCCACTGGTCAGCTTGCCAGCATATTTGGATTTTTGCCTTTTGTTCTGTTCCAAAAAACAAAATAACAAACATGATTTTTTATTTTTTGACAGTGGATTTCCAGTGATCTCTCTGTCCATGATTCTGGTTGTTGGGCTCTGTTAGAAATGGATCCTATCTATGTTCTCTTGTAGGTGGTGTTCACAGCGAACGACTCTGGCCAACGCCAGTACACCATTGCTGCTCTGCTCAGCCCCTACTCTTACTCCACCACAGCCCTCGTCAGTGGCCCCAAAGAATGAGGGACCCCTCCTTCGGTCAATTTGAAGGAGGAGAAACAGGATTTCGTGTAACCAATAGCATTCCATTTTTATTAAAGCAGTATTTTCACTTTATAATCTATATTAGACACTCAGGCAGAGGCAATAAAACATTCTTATTAAAGCACTTCTCATTTCATTTGAATTTGTATTTTTTATTCCCTTATTGTACTCTGGAAAATATTCCAAATTTTACAGAGAAACAAAGGAACTCAAAAACGTCTCCAGCCGAGCTCTGAGAGATATCTAAGTTTCCATAGTCCTTCCAGCTAAGCACGTACACAACATGGACTGCAGCCATTGAAAGCACACATTCTGAAAATGAGAAAGATTTCTTTTCCTTTAGCTTTCAGTGAGTAGCAAAAGACAAACTCTAAGGGCCTACTTTTTCAATCTGTGCATTCCCTTTAAGTGTTTTCTTGATTTCAAGAATAGCACAGCTCCACCAGGACAGACCTGCAGTGACTCAAGCCCTCTGATCCCGTTCAGACCAGCTGTGCTCCTTCTCCTAGTCAGCTGACTGAGGGATATAATCAGAGAACCCTCACAATCCCCATTCACTTAGGCAAATCCAATATTCATGTATTGAGAGACAACTATATGCTGAGCGCTATTTTAGGTGCTCTGAACATGAAGAGTAAGCTCAAGTGCTTGCGTTCAAAGAGCTCACATTCTTTTGAGAGGATAGCTGGGTCAATGGGATTTGACAGTCTGTGGCACAAGGCACAGCAAAGGCAGGAAAGGGAACAGTAGCAAACTGGTTGGAGAAGCCAGAGGACTCAAAATAAATGTCGCTTAATCTGAATCCTGGTGGTTTATCAAGTAGAAAAGCAAGAATATGTTCTAGGTAGAGAAAGCAGAGAGTACAAGGCCGAGCCAAGAGAAACAACTTGGTAAGTTGAGGCAACAGATAGAGATTCAGAACGTTGAAGAGTAGGGGAGATTAAGGTGGGGGAAGTAGTGATACTGTAACGAACAGCCCCATATCACTGTGGCTCAACAAAAACAAAGTTCTTTTCTCACTCAGGCCAAGTCCAAGCAGAAGTTCTTGGTCTGGTGACTCTCAGAGTGGCTTTCCTCCAAATGGTGATTCAGGGCCCCAGTTTGATTTAGTTTGTGGCTTGAAGGGATTTGAATTTTTGCATAATCTCCAAGCAGGATACTGCAGGAAATTAGTCACCCAGTCAGCAAACCCGAGGAAGAAAGACAATATTAGCACCCTCTTGCTGAAGTGTCACACGTGATTCCCAGTGCATTTCACTGACCAGAAATATTTACATGGCCTTATTTTAGATGCACTTAGTAATGTGGTTCCTGGCTGGGAGTCACTTCTCAAAACAACCCTATATTCTGGAAAAAAGACACTAACCATCTCTGCCACAGCAGGGTTGGGAATGGTGGGAAATAAGCCTGGAGTGAAGGGGGTTTTACCAACTACCTGTTAGAGCTGTGAATTTGTTGTATAGCAATATGGATCCATTGATGGGAACCTTGTCAATGGTCATCCCCCATTATTTCTTGTGCATAACCTCCAATCAGGATGCTGCAGGAAAACCTGGGTCAGGCCCAAGGCTTAGGCCTAAACATACATAAACAAAACAACTTTTCCATTTTCCTCCAAGTTCAAATCTAAAGTCTTGCCATGCTCTAGCTGGCTGTAGAGAGAGAGAAAGACATTTCAAAAGAGTGGAATGTAGGTTTAGACTTTTTAACATGTACTGAGCTTTCCCACAAATATACGTAGTAAAATCAATGCCTCTGATTCTGTTGAATGAGGTTATCAAGTCTTTCCTCCATATATGTTGAGATAATGCGTACCAAGTTGCCATTTTTGTAAATTAAATGATCAAATATTGGCAATTTCACAAGATTTAATCTAATACCTACAGTAATTATATTGGTCTCTGACCTGCCTGCTTATAAAATGCTATTTTTCCATTTGGCTGCTATTAAATAGCTATGGATTTTCATTACCCAAGGAGTTTGAAAATATGAAACTTCCATTTATACATATATCAGAACTGAATTTAACTTTCCAACCCCCACTTCCTGTTGTTATCAGCAAAGGTAGTCTTGTTCATGGAAGTCAACTCAGTTTGACTTCTAGTTTAATACCCGGCCTCTTCCTTCCTTTCTGAATTTCATCTACCCTCTGGAAACTATATAGTAGCATCTTGGCATAAAATGGAATGTGTTGTCTGGTCCCTGATAGTTCTCTGTCCATGCTGCTTCCACTGAAATGACCCTTTTCTCCTTTGTTCTTTGTCATTATGTGTTAGTATCTTGGCTTATGCCCTTTCACGGCCACTGTTATGGGTTGAATTGTATCCCCTAAAAAGATATGTTGAAGTCCAAGCACCTGTGATTGTGACATTATTTGGAAATAGACTTAGTAGATGTAATTAGTAAGCATGAGGTCATTAGGGTGGGCTCTACCCCATTACGACTGGTGTCTTCAGAAGGGGAAAATGCAGACACAGACACGCAGGGAGAACACCATGCGATGACAGAGGCAAAGAGTAGAGTGATGCAGCTACGAGCCAAGAACATCGAGACTGACAGAAGGATTCTCCCCTACAAGTTTCAGAGGGAGTGGGGCCCTGCTGACACCTTGATTTTGAACTTCTAATTTCCAGAACGATGAGACAACAAGTTTCTGTTATTTTAAGCCGCCGACTTGTGGTACTTTGTTACTCACCCCAGGGAAACTAATATAGCCTCCTAAGGGAGTCTTCCACGTTTTATCCTGGGCTTGTATTCATTGACATCTTTGCCATTCTGAAAGTCAGATTTACATTCAGTATTTATTTTTATTCCTTTTTTGTACTTAGTGACACTGAACATTGTCTTATATTTATTGACCATTTGAATCGTTTTTGTGAACTACACGTCCACATCATTTAGCCATATTGTACAGGGGCTTCCTTTATTTAGTATTGATTTATAAAAGCTCTGTGTATATTTAAGATATTGCAAGTTGTATTTGAAAAGTAGATGTGACAGAGGGAGGAATAGTTAAGTTGTAGAAAACCACATCAGCCAAGATACCTTGGTGGAGGTTAGTGTGATAATTGCACACAAGGGGGTGGGAACTAGGTTGTAAGAAGCAGAGAGTCGAAAACTCATGGGGCAGGGTGGGGATTTTAGATGGGTACGTTAGGTTCAGGCTATAGAATCACTGAATGCTGGGATTTGGAAGCTTTGGGGGGAAAAGAAAGCTGAGATACAGAAAGTTAAGTATTTGCTCAAAGCCATGCAGAAAGCTCTGGAAAGCCCTGACAGGCAGAAGATAAACAGATTTGTCACAGTAGTCCTTGGTTCCCCAATTAATTTAGACAGTGAGAAACTGCTCGCTAAAAGCCTTGAAGTAGTGATGAATGCAAATAAGAAAATCCTGCCAATAAAACTATCAACTTTGGTGGCCTCCAGTCAGCCCTACTCTCTTTGCCCAAAAGATAAATATGTTAATTAATCTCATTCATGGTCTTTCACACTAATCAGAAACCTAGGCTTCACTTACTTCCTTAAAGCTAGAGGGATCTTCATCATGTTTTATCAATTTCCCAGTGACCTCAGGAATAAGGGTATGGCTGAAAGTTTCACCCTATAATGGATAAATGTGGGGAGAAGAACTGTGATGATTAATCTTATTTGTCAACTTGGCTGGGCCATGGTACCCATGGTCAAACACAAGTCTAGATGTTGCTGTGAAGGTATTTTTAGACAGGATTAATATTTTCCCCAGTTTTGTTGAGATACAATTGACATATAATATTGTGTAAGTTTAAGGTATAAAACATGATGATTTGATTACATATATATTGTGAAAAGATTACCACCACCATAGCATTGCCAGATATCGCCTCGTGAACTGTTCACTGTCCATCAGGCTGGCCTCCTTGCTCTGACCTGTGGTTACTCATCACTTCACATGGTCACCTTTTTCTCTCTCATCATTTCAGATATAAACTTCGAATAGGAATGGCGTGCTCACTTTGTACATTCCTCTAAATGTATTCATATCTCTAGCTTTCCGCTCCTCTCCCTCCTCGGAGCCCTGTGCTGTGCTTTGGGAGCCTAGCAGGGAATGGTTGGGGATTGGTGCTGCCAGAGGACAAGAGGGAAAGTGTCAGAGAAGAGATCATGGATGAATGGAGTCATAGAAATTGCCGTGCTGGGAAAGGAAGGCATGGACATGAGCATGTGGTCAGTATTGCTAGAGGACACAGGTCAGAGCAAGGAGGCAGCCTGAGGGACAGTGGACAGCTCACAAGGCGATACCCGGCAATGAGACAGAGGAATCAGAGAGGAAGAACCCTGGAAGCTGGAAACCCACACAGAGTGTTGTTGCAGCATTATAGGCTGGTGATGATAACAAACAAGGTTCAACCAGAAATCAGGAGACGAGAACAGTGTCAGTACTCTGTAGCTGAAATCCTGCAGGAACACATCCATGTCGTCAAACAGGTGGGATTTATTACTCATCCCAGCCAGAGGGAGCACACAACACTCTCACTAATAGAGTGTTAGAAAGAATCTATTATAGGATTTGAGCTTTGGTTGGGTAATTTGGGGGAGAGTCTAAGGAAGTGGGACTTCCCCCTGGATTGGATGCTATCAGAAAGTGGGGACAATTCTATGATTGAGTGTCCCAATGGTTTATCTGTAGGGAGGGCCAACCAGAGCAGAGATAAAACTGTAATCAGTAAAGTAGAAGCAGTTACTCCTTTGAGTGAGAGGGGAGATTTGGTATTTTGTGGGTTTTGCAGTGATTTTGTTTTCGTCTTACTTTGCTCTGGTCGCAGAGCGGCCTAGTTGATACTGATGTTCTGTGAGGCGGTTGTGTCCAGGGCAGTGTGTCACAGACGGGCTTGTACAACACTGCGGCCAATTCCCAGATGTCAGGAGCTGCTTCTTCACCCCTTTCCCTCCCCCGTGTCTACAGAGGAATCTAAAGTAGAAATCAGGAGGGAGCAGTGGTAGCTCTGTTGTGGGGTGGGAGGGAGTAGAGGTGGCCATGGAGTCTCAGGCATGCATCCTGGCTAGTAGGCTGAACGGATGCGGCAGTAACTGAGCTCAGGAATACGGACAGAAGAGGAGACTCAGTGTCAGAGGTGCTGGGATGGCGTGCTCAGTTGCAGCCATGCTGAGCTTGAAGCACTCAACCCAGTTGTCAATGTCGTACCCTGGAAGGCCGCATTGTGTACATACAGGAGCAGAAAACGAAACTCACTAATACTAAAATACTTCTTAGTATTTGGATGGCACCTGTCAAACAACGACATCTGGGGCCTTTATGCCTTAAACTGTATTCCATCTACAGAGGTAGCTCCTGCTAGGAATTTTTATTTCTCACCCCAAGCCTCAGTTTTACAGCCTAAGCCTTGCTTTTCCTTCGGTTCACAGAACACCGCCCTCCCCTAGCACCGTTACTTCTTACTGCCTTTCAAAATGGAAATAAGCTTAGAATCATTCCACTTTCCCAGCTCTCCGTTCTCAGTGGGTTAGAACTGCCCCAGTTAATTCGGAGCAGAGGCAGATGGTAATTCATCTTTGGCAATCAGCGCAGACGCCGGAGGTCCGTTCGGGAACCGCTGTCAGCAAGGAGAGCGCGGCCGCAGGCTGCCTGCGTAAACAAACGCTTGTGATGTGGTGCTTCCCTCGGCTTAGCAGTCACCCACCTGCTGTCGCTGCCCCTAAAGTCCCTCCCCAGGAGGCCAAAGGCTGTGAAACTGGGTCTAAGACATGATGTGGAAATGCAGTGGTGGGCTTAGGGAGAGACCCCTGAGGCTGGTATGAGAGGCCCGGGCAGCCGCTTCGATGAAGACTGCTGAGCTGAATGAACTCCTACTCAACAGCCTTCCCTGGGAAAGTGCACTTGGAAAATATATTGGAATAGATTTCCAAGTATCTGGAAGACAGTGTCTAGCACACAGTAGAGCTCAATAAATGCTTTCTCAACAGATGGATGAAAGGCTTGGCTCTGGGTAGGCAAATCGTTCTCATCTGAGCCTTTACAAGCCCCTTGAGTTTTTACCAGGGTGTTTTCCCCTTATACAGACACGTGAGAAATGGCACCATGACCTACCAATATACAAGAAATGGGCCAATTTGTTGAGAAACACTGAAGACTCCCAGCTCCAGAGAATAACCCTAGTCCAAATATTGAGTGCCAACTTCTGCATCTTTGGATTGATTTCAAGACCTTAGTCACTGAAGATGTTTAAAAATAGAAAGTCTATTTAAAATGTCCTTCTGCCTAGGGCCAGGGCCAAAAGAACAAAAGAGTCCTGTCATTCAGAACGACAACTAAAGCCTAAAGTGGGTTTTGCTTCAGCGTCTTGAAGGACAGAGATCCTCTGCTATCCCAGGCCTCCCCACAGAGCAGCAGCTTGGGGTGGGAGCCCTGCCTGGGGCCCACACTGCTGGGGGTCTGGTCCTACACAGGGAGTGGGGGTCCCTATATAGGAAGTTGGGACTTTGCCAGTGGTCAAGGCCCTTCTTGCCTGGGGTTCTAGAGGCAAACATACAGTAAAATCCATGACAGCTCTATAATGAATATCGTAGCCACACTGCCAGCATCCTTTCCATTCATTCCTCTTATACTGAGTGGCAATGAAAGTGCTCTCACCCCGAGTTCCAGAAGGAGGGGAGTAAAGAGCCCATTGGTCTAAATCAATCAGTGAAATCTCATCGTCTTTGCCATGGGTAGCTTAGGGCATCTATAATGGCCCAATCAGAGGGAAACCCAGGATTCTCTTTCACGGTGAGATAAAAATGCGGTGCCTCCTGAAGAATGCAGCATCACATGGGGTCACTCAACCCAGGATTTCTCCATCTCAAGATCCTTAATTTAGTCACATTTGCAAAGTTCCTTGCACAGGTTCTGGGAATTATCACATGGACATCTTTGGGGGAGAGTTATTCATTCCACGATAGCATACATATATTCGTTTTATTCTACACACACTGGTTGAGCACCTACTCTGTACCAGGTGCTGGAGCTATAAGAATGAATTAAGACGTGGGGGTCTCTTTTCAAGGAAATGTTCTCAGCATTGGAGACAGACATGAAAGAAAAAAGAGGAGGGAAGGGGAAGGGAGGGGAAAGGAGGGAGAAACAGGAAGGAAGGGAGGATTACCATTAAAATATTTTAAATTCTATGGTAGCATAATTTAAAAAAAAAAGCTCTGATTCCTGGGGGCCTGGAGGCCTCATAGAGGAGGGGCAACTGAGCTTGCCCTTAGAGCTAAGTAGGAGGCACCAGGCAAATAAATAGGAAAAAGCCATTCCTGGAGAGGAGACTGAATTACAGGGAGACAAAGATGAGAGAACATTAAATATTCAGAGAAAGGAAAGCGATTTTAGTTCATGACTAGGATATTTCATACTGAGAGACAGAAGATTGAAGGGTTATACTAAGAAGTTAAAGAATCCATGGGTCATGAGGAAGCTAGTGATGGTAAAGAAGGTAATGATCTGATCTGACCGATGTTCTCCAGAGCCGCCTTGTGGCTGAGGTAGGTTGAATAAGGGGAACCTAAAGGCTGTTACAATTTCCAGGGGAAGGGTGCAAAATTCCATTTATATATTTTTTTTTTAATTAATATCTAATAAAATAAATGGAAAGGAAAGGAACTAGCTAATCTTAAAGTTCCATTCCTATTCCAAAGTCCTGTGGTTTCATGATTTTTATTCAATCTGTTCTCCCAATGGACTTGGTAATTACAATACTTTAGCTTTGAGGCCTAGAGTAAAAACATTTACATCCAGGAAATTATTTTTGAAACTGATTGATTTTGAGAGAGAGAGGGAGAGAGAGAGAAACCCCAAGTGTTGTTTCACTTACTCACTGGCTGATTCTCCTGTCTGCCCAGATGGAGATCGAACACGAAACCTTGGCGTATTGGGGCAACGCTCTGAGCTACCCAGCCAGGGCCCAGGAAATGATTTTTAAAAGACGTTTTTAGATAAGCTACTAAAAACTGTTATTTAAAAAGTACTCAATTATGTTCTCCAATGTATACTAATAAGCCATTGGCTAGCTTTTATTTCCTTACAAAAGCACAGTCTAAAAGCAACACCATGCTCTTTGCAAACTACAGGCAGCAAAAACCTTTCAAACTGCAATCTTTAAGACAAAGTTTGTTGTTCATTTTTTAAACGTTAATAAATTGTTGAGCTTCGTTGAGATTAAAGTCAGGAATCCATTTCTAGAAAAGTTTTTATAAGACCTGTAAATTTCTAGGGATTATAAAATGTCTCCTCTGGTCCTTTTTCCATAATCACTCGTTTCCTGGTTTATCTTGAGTGGGCAGCGCTATAGCATTTGGCTTTTCCTCTTTTCCCATTGAACTTCTTTCCTGTGGCTTTTTTGTTTTTTTTTAAATATATCTTTATTGATTTCAGAGAGAGGAAGGGAGAGAGAGAGAGATAGAAACATCAATGATGAGAGTCATCGATCAGCTGCCTCCTGCAGGCCCCCTACTGGGGATCGAGCCCACACCCCAGGCATGTGCCCTGACCAGGAATCGAACCCCAATCTCCTGGATCCTAGGTGGATGCTCAGCCGCTGAACCATGCCTGGCTGGGCTCCTGTAGCTTCTCAATGGATCCTTACTTTCGCTCCTTCCGATAGTTGTGAGGACCAATAATAAGGTATTACATGGAAAGAGCTTAGAAAGTGCTTGGTTCATGTAATAAGGATTTTTTTTTTTTTTTTTAAATCTTGTCAGGATAATTGATTAAGTGGTCTGGTATTAGTGTTCACCTTTTCCTCTGAAGCAACAATTAATGAGCCAACAAGGGGAGGGCGAGAGGCATGCACCAAGGCAAACTCTGCAGGTTCCGTCTGAGCCTGTTTTGGCCTCAAGCAGTGGTTTCCAAACTTTAGTACAAGCAGTCACCCGGAAGGCTTGTGGAAAGAGATCACGGGCCGCACCTAGGGTTTCTGATATGGTCAGACTGGCCAGGGCTGAGAATCGACATTTCTAACCAGTGCCCTGGAGATACTGCTCCTACTGGCCCAACATGCTTTGAGAACCATGATCTCAAATCATCAGGCCTGGACCAAGGTCTCCATCTGTTTGAAAAGTCCCCTCAGTCTGCATCAGCTGCAGGGCCACGTGAGTGTGCAGGGAATATCTCCTGCCATGGTTTTTCGTCTTAGCTTCATTTTAAAGTCGGCTGGAAACATTTTGAAGACTACTATACCCGGGCCCCAACCCAGACCAATGAAATCAGTTGTCTGGAGGTGTGGTCCAAGTGGGATTCTAACGTCAGTTGGCACCAAGACCCACTAGCTGAGAGTACTGTGCATTTTTAACAGTTCCTGAACCCTGAACAGCCCCTGAATCAGCTTCTCAGGACTTCCTAGACAGGGAATGAAAAGGGCCAGACCTCTGGGAAATTGTTCCAGAGTACCCTTAGATCCTCAAATCCAACTCAAACTGAAACTGTATCCCCTGAGATTCTACATTCTATTGTCTCAAGAGAAAAGCAATTTTTAAAAAACAGAACCCACACTCTAAGAGTTAAAACTGGAAAAAGCTTCACTTAACAAATACTTGAACTCCCATTAAGAGTGGCCAGCTAAGCATAGATCAGACTGACTAATGTTAGAGGGATGGAGGAGGGCGGGTGGGTGGAGGGGGAGAGAGTAACCAAAGAATTTATATGCAAATATGCACAACCCAAGGACACGGACAATGGTGGGAAGAGGGACTGGGGAGGGGGATGGGACGGGGTGGAACGGGTCATTGGGGAGAAAAAGGGACATCTGTAATATTTTAAACAAAAATAAAATTAAGAAAAAAACCCCTAAAAAACAGAACATGCACCAGAAATTTTTAAAAACTAAAAAAAAAGTTCTAGCTAAAGATGAAAAAGAAATGGTTCTGTCCTCAAGGACATCTCACCCCAGTCAGGCTACTTTTATGTATGCTTGAACATGCTTGATTATAAATAGATTGTAACTTTGATTGACATAATCAAAATTGATTTTAATGAGGTCAAAAACCTTTCTAAAAGAGAAACAGAGTGTCTCAACTAGGGGTCATTTGACCTAAGATTACATACCCAGTCCAGCTCGCTTGAATGACAAGGGATTCATTTAAGGATTCCTACATCTCACAGAACACAAATGTCAGGGACACAGCAGGGCCTCACCAGGGACTGGGTCTGGAAAGCCATCAGGAACTGAATAACATTTTTCTGTCTCTGGGCTGCTTGAATCCCAACGTGAGTCCTCTCATTCTCTTTGCAGACCAGCTTCTCTGCTCACTTAGCCATAAGGAAGGAAATTTGGGCTTGGCTCTCCCCCCAAAATTAACTCCCTCAGCCCCTGGGTCCCTTCAAATTGCTGAGAACCTGGTTGGCTTTGTTTGCCCATTGTTGTGCTCTCTGGTCAACCCCTTGTCCAGCGAGCTGTGGCCAAGAAAGCTAGGGTGTGGGGGACTCCTCCGAGGCGTGGGTAAGGCAGGTTCTCTGGGAAGGGACCATGGGCAGGGCTGCCATGAAAGGGTGGTTATTACCTTCCCCACATTAGCAATACTGTGTAAAAAAAAAAAAAGAGCACAGTAAAAACATGCAAACACAAATTTAGTGACATTTATATAATTCATCAAGAATAGTGACCAAATAGTTTTCTTTCTACTTGCTAAAGTTAATCATTAGTTGATGAAGAACTCACTAAGTATTGGTTCTTTTTTGTCCAAATAACTTAAAGATTTGTTCTGTTTAAAATCAATATTAGGGTTCATTTTTTAATTTTAATTTTTTGGTTATATAAAAACATTGACGTGGTTCCAGTTCCTAACGACTGCCACCTCCCCACCACAGATTCCCTATCTGCATTCGTTTCTGGTTTGTCCCGCTAGTCTCTCTTTCGTAAAAAAGAAACAAAGACACACATTTTTTACTTCCCCTTTTTTCATTCACAAAAAGCAGCACTTTATACAGTGTGTGAACCCTATTTTTCCCACAGGACACCATTAGCCTGGAAACCAATACAAATCAGAGCATGGGACTCATGCCTCTATTTGGCTGCAGAGGGCTCCAGAGTGGGGGTGACCAGAGCCTGTTCAACCAGCTCCCCCAGATAGATACTTGGGTGCTTCCTTTTTTTTTGCTACTCTAAATAATGCCTCCATGAATAAACATGTGCATATGTTGTTTCAGATCTGTAGAGATGTGTCTTTAGGGCAGAAGCCTATGATTTCTGGGACAAAGCACAAATGCTCTAGCAATTTTGTTGGCTGTTGCTCAACCAATCCCCCTCCGCAGAGGCTGTGGCTTTGCATCGTGCGTATGAGAGCACATGGGGCTGCACGGCCTCACCAGGAGCGGCGGGAACATTTCGGGGTTTTTGCTAATCTGATAAGTCAGAATTGGTACTTCTATGGAATTTTAATCTCTATGTCTCTTATTGTAAGTAGAGTTGATCTTCTTTCCTACGGGACTCTTGGCCTCTTTTTAAATTAAATGTTTCAGTTTGAAGTACTGTAGACTCCTGTGCTGTTGCAAGAAATAATACAAGTTCCCTGTACCATTTCCCCAGTCCTCCCCCCATGGTAACATCCTGCAGAGTTACAGTGCATGTCACAGCCACCGCATGAACATCGAGAGGCCACACACAGCACAGTTCCTCGCCTGTCTTTTGGCGTGACATTTTTATGTGGACTACATAAGCACAACAACAATGAAAAACCCAGATAACCCCAAAAATGTCCCCTACAGAAAATAATTACACCATCACACAAAGTCTTTAGAACATTATATTTCATAAAAGACAATGATAAAAAAGTACAAACATTTCCATGAGAAGCAAAAAAAAAAAATGAGAATACAAGAAATTACTAGCCTTTATTTCAGTGCATTTATGTAAAAGCCTTTCAGATCTTAATAAATAAACTAATTTTATCTTAAGTACACTTTCTCTTCCTGATAAACACCGCTATGGCCATCTTAGTTCTCTCAATTGGCATACTTACAAATACAAAGCAATAAACCTAGAATGCTAATATTTGTCTGGGAAAAAAAATACATAAAGAAATAGAACAAAGACAAGCAAACGCCAAATAAAATGACACAAATCTGCTTTCACTCATAGGGAGCCTCCAAAAGAGGGAGACTATTGTATTGCATATTTTTACATTTTGTTTTAAAATGGATATCAATCTCTTACCTGGGAAAGGAGTATAAGCAAGTTTTTAATATGTAATTTTGTACTTATATAATATTGTAAGCAAGGTTTTCTTACTGAACACTTTTTCACAAAATATAAACAGAAATTTAAATTTAGATGAAAAAATATTTATTAAACCCTAGCTTTTGGCAAAGATTTAAATGACTATCTTTTTTAGCATTGCACCTGACGGAGGAGTTAAGAATACATGTTCACTAATACATCTACCAAACAAACCTATAAAAAGATACTTTGCATTTACAATATATTTTTTAGTTTTGTGGAACAGATTTATTTTCACACAATAAAGATAACTGGGCAAAACTGTCACTTTTACTGAAACCTGTAAGTCACTATAGGCAAAAATCAATTTTAAGTCTGCAGTTAAAAAGCAAAACAAAAACAAAAGACAAAAAGCAAACTAATAAGATTTTCACACAATGATACACCATATTCAAAACTGAAAAAAAACACACAAAATATTCATGGCCCACTCCTAAGACAAAAATCATTATTAGACTTAATCCCCCAAAATAAGGCAGTTGAACTGAGTTCTCTTGAAATTGTAAAATGTATATCAAAATGAAAAGATTCCAAAATGTGGAAAAGATGTTTTCCTAATAAGATCCAGAAACAGCCCTAATTTTCCCCACAACTAAAATATTTTATAAGTTATTATTTTATGTATTAATTATGCTCCTATGCCCCAACTATCTTGTCAGTGATCAACGAATGGTAACTTTCCCAAATTACTTTCTTTCATTTCAGTGAATTAAAAACTACATTGACTATGAGAGACAGAAAATCAACAGATAGACAAATTAAAGACAATTTTACTTTTCAGAAGGTTTGATTTTTCATTATTTTCAGTACAAGCAAAAAAAATTAGAGACAAATATTTTGGAAATATTTCTAAGAAAAAAATGTGGAACAATTCTGTTTGGTATCATAACAGGGAGCTATCAGTTTTCTCAAAGTACTAAGATTTCAATTATTTTGTGATTTGGTTACTGGTCATTTGTGCTACCAATATTGCCACAGAAAATGCCAACTTCAAAAGTTAAACTTACCACCTGAGATATATAACCATATTTCTATTTTAGGTGAACAGTCTATGAGGCAAATGTTATCCAAACATCTCTCAAACACAGATTTTTATTGATCTTCACTGTTGTTAAAGATTCACTATAGAGAGAGACATTTTTTTGTTCTAAATTTGTGAAAATACTTTAAGATGTTCTAAAGAATCTTTGGTTGAAAATAATTGATAACTTTCAAAGCAAAAATACTGTTTGGTTTTGCCATAAAAACTTCATCCAAATTCAAGATAAAGCAATAAACTTGATGTCAGGTAGTAAGACCTGTTTACTAAGAAGTGCCTTATAATATCAATGCATTTAAACAACTGATTTTGTATTATAATATAATTCTATTAAGTTATGCTTTTAGTGAGGAAATTTTAATAATTAACACCAGAGATGTGATTCCTTAAAAGTGAAAAAAAAATAGTTTGAATGAAATTGGGCAACATTAAAAAGAATCCCTTCCAAAACTGAATTCTATGAGTCTGAGAATTGAACTTAAAATTTCTTTTTACCTACTAAGCATTTATCTTCATAAAAATAGAACATTTAATTTCTTATCTAATAGTATAATTCATTTGTATATTATAAGTACTATTGGGTTTTCCATATAACTCATTCTTTTAAAAAATTGTTTTGATTGTTTTTAAATAAAAAAAATTTTTGGCTCTTCTGAACTGGAAATAATAAAAGTGTGTTTCACTATAACCAAAACAAACAAACAAAAACCAGTGTACAAACACACACAACACTGGGAACATTTTTTGAGGCACAAAATCCCTGACACACCAGAGGTACATGAAAGACATTTAACATAAGGAGGTCCTTGATATCATGTCACATCACAACTTTTAAGATTTTCTTGGTAATACTCATGCAATATGCATAAACATTATGGTTGTGATTTAGCAAAATCTGATGAGATTACAAGCAAGGAAAAATATAGGTAATCCTGGTAGGAAGAAAAGCTGTTTAAGCCATTTCTTCTTACCCTTTAGGACCCTAAGAAAGCTGTGACTTCCACACAGAAGGCTGAAGGTCTAAAGCTCAAAACTAGTATAACAGTTTACTGTATTAGTTGGCTGTCAATTATTGACAGTTCCTTCATTTCACACAAGGGTTAACCTTTGTTTAGTTTCATAAATTTACATTGTTTTTTCCATGCAAATAAAAAATGTCTATAAAAGTCCAATAAAGGCATAAGCAATTACATGCAAAACTGTAACACATCTTATTTTTCAACAATTTAAACACATTGATTTACATCACATATGTACAAAATATGTTTCAATGGAAATAAAGCATTCTCTTGAATTAAATTATAGATTTCCATATAAAAATTTTTTCTTTGCAGGGCACTCTTAACTCCAGTCTGAAGCAAGGGCATCTGGTCTCCGCAGTGCTCGCTACGGGGGCGTCGGAGGAGAGGGCGGGAGGGAGAGGCTGGCTGCAGACAACCCCGCGCTGCCGTCGAGGCCGCCGGCTCTTCCACGCGCCGCACTCTGACGCCTGCATTCACCGGCCTCCCTTAAGAGCGCGCTCTAAGTTTACGATCAGCACTGTGGTCTCTCTCGCCACGACAGCAACTTCTTTAATAGTCTTTGATTGGAGCTAACTCTGGCATGAGGTTTACAGATATATTTGTATACAACCTATCAACCAGTATTTTGGGCATATATATTAAATTGTTCAGCCCATCGATGTACTGGCGCTCTTTTGAATACCTTAGCAATTTATACCTATAGCGTTGGAGAAATAAACGAAAAGTAACAGAAACATGTTCAAAAACAAAAATTGATGGGGAATATGCTCAAGGTCATTCTTATAAATTAAAGCACCTACTGCTCTTTATGATTTTTGGTTCTCAAACATAATTAAAAAAAACTCTCTAAACCATTGTTCTAAATTAGCATTTCTATGGATCTTAAAATGCCACCTGAAAAAATTATTCTGCACCCTTATGACTTAGACATCCTTAAGAAATAAAATGTATTATGTTTTTTGCTAAGAAAACACTTTTTATATAAATAGTTAACTGGGCTTTTTAATATAAGATAAATATACACGTGTGTGCAGATATACGTAGATCTCTTCAAAACAAGCACAAAAATGCTTCACTTCTATAAAAAATGGTATCGACAGAAAATTCCCTTCAGAATATTTTTTTTGGTTGCAATGTGTATTTTAAATCCTTCATACATTATATAATTTTGGAAACATGGTCTCTGAAGATGATATTAAACTTACCGTCCTAAAAACTGGACTTCACCTCGATGATGATGAGGAATAGATTTGTATTTCCCCAAGTCTCCCTCTGGTCTTGTCACATTATATCCAGCATAGTGAACTCTACAATACAATACATGGAAATGAAAATATAAAGAAGTAAAATCTGACATAAATATTGATGATGTGAGTTCAATTTAAAATGCTCTAATGTATGTGTTATCAATAATTTCAGAAGGTCCTCCAGTGAAAAAAAAGAGAAACACAAAGTAGGATATAGGAATCTCAAAATTTTCCATCTGAAAGAATCTTTCCTTGGGATAGCAAAGTATAAGTTACTTAATAGAAAGAAAATTTATAGAAATTCTGTTATTAAGCAATTTGTACCTCAACATACCTATTCCAAAGGTCATCATCTTCTCCTCCCCATCCCCAGAAGGCATTAGGAAAACCATTGATCTTTCTAAATTGCTCCACTGTTAGTCCACTTACACCACCAAAAAACTCCTTATATGGAAGACTAAAAAAAAGCAGAACAGAGCATCCTAAAAATAAAATCAGAACAGTTTGCCACATGAAATCAAGTTTTCAGTCTTTTATGTGCCTTGCCAAATACACCAGTTTTCCAAATAAATAATTATGTTGATTAAAACATATTCTGGGAAATGCAAAGTACCCTAAGAAACATTTTTATATTCTAATGAAACAAGTACATCTAAATGTGTTATATAAAACACTTGTGGTAACTGAAATTTAATATTTAGTATTGTTTACTTTATAATATTCAAAACCCAGTGTTCAAAAATTATTTATTTTTATGGCAAAATAAACTTAATTAAATCCATCAATAGCTGTCAATGAAATGTTAGATGTTGCTAAGCTAATAAAATTTTCTAAATTCATAGAATGTAATTATAAACCCATTATTTATTATATAGACCAGGATAAATATGTATTAGCAAACACAAGTCTAGTATTTAATTTTAAAATGACAAGGTGCCTATTCCTATATCTTTTTTGATTATAGTCCCAAAATACTCATGAATATTTACAAATACATTTATTTTTAATGCACTAATACTTAGAGAAATGACTTTTTATTGAGATATAACTGACATGTAACATCGCATTAGTTTTAGATGTACAACATAGTGATTTGATCTATGTTAAACTGCAAAATAATAGCCAAAATAAGTCTAGTTAGCATCACCTTATAGAGTTAGAAAATTCTTTTTCTTGTGAAAATTCTTTGTTTTCTTGTGATGAGGATCTACTCTCTTAGCAACTTTCAAATATACAGTAGAGTATTGCTAACTATAGTCACCACGCTGTACATTACAACCGAGAACTTACTTATCTCGTAATTGGGAGCCTGTACCTTTGACTACCTTCACCCATTTCACCCACCCCTCAGCCCCCACCTCTAGCAACCACCAATCTTTTCTCTGTATCTATGAATTTGTTTTTGTGTGTGGGTTTTTTTAAGATTCCACAGATAAGTGAAATCGCACATTATTTGTTTTCTCTGACAAATGAGTATATTTTTAAATTTGGATTTTACTTTCCTTACCTTTCCCTAACTCATAATCTAAGGAATTTGTCAAACTAATCTATTCATTTAGATATAGGTTGGAATTCTGATATTGAGGTAGCACCCCTAGACTTGCAGACTTGAATAATTCTTGCAGCTCCAAATGTGTTACTGGGGAGTAGTGTGCTAGAGCCCCTAAAAGGCCACTGGGGCAGGCCAGCAAAAAAAAACAACCATGCACAGCATCTGAAAATCAAGCTGAAGGAAATTTGGCCAGGACTATAGCACCGTTGCCTCAGAGAAAGGAAGCAGATTTCATTTTTTTTATTGAAGAAACTCTTGCCTCATTCCCTGAGTGGAAAAGTGCTATTTGCCAGCTGGGAAGATGGAACAGGCAGCTCCTGCATGGAACTCTAGGGTTGCAGGAGAAAGCAATCTGGGATCAACCCTGGGTCAAAGGCACCCCAAGACAGTGACATGTGTACCCCAAGGACAACCATAGTGTCCCAGGTGACGGTGCTTCATCAGACTTCGTCCAGGGCTGAAGTCTGCACTACCCAGCCATTCCTCGACCTGCTACCACCTCTCTAAGTTAGCATTCTCATTTCTAGTCAAACTTCCAAAATACCCTACTAACCCTAGGATTAGTCTTGGTAGATACAAATATTTAATTCATTAGAAATTAATATTTTCAGGTAAAAAAAGATAATTTAGAATTCCTAGTTTATATGACCTTTCTGATATTTTTAAGAGAAAATCAATTACACTGAATCTAATTTGACTCTAGCGGCTGACCAAAATTGTTCCAGAAGAGCTGAGAAACAGATCCTGAACCTGAATGACCTTCCCAAGGTAACACCAGACTTGGAGTTCAGGTACTGTAGTATTAAGGGAAAGGTTTCTAATGATGACAACAACCAGCACAACAAGAAAAGGCATTCTTTTTCTGTTTTAGTGCTGATTCACCTGTTGTGTCATTGCCTCTCTCTACTCTGTAGGTCAGGCAGCAGGTAAAACTGTCATATAGGAATCATCTCCCCTGCTCTAGGCTGTTTTCCCTCCTCTCCACTTCCATTAGCCAATGGAAACTGTGATCTCTTTCCTAGATTAGACGGGCATGCTTTAATATCAATTTAAGTTACTGTCACAGCATCCCACTGAATGGGAGAACGTATTTGCCAAATGATACATCTGATAAGGGGCTAATATCCAAAATTTATAAAGAATTCATATAACTCAACACCCAAAAAACAAACAATCCAATTAAAAAATGGGCAATGGACTTGAATAGGCACTTCTCCAAAGAAGGCATACAGATGTCCAATAGACATATGAAATGATGCTCAATGTCACTAATCATCAGAGAGATGGAAATTAAAACCACAATGAGGTATCACCTCACACCTGTCTGAATGGCTGCCATCAATAAACCAACAAACAAGTGTTGGCGAGGATGTGGGGAAAAGGAAACCGTCCTGCACTGTTGGTGGGAATGCAAATTGGTGCAGCCACTACTGAAAACAGTATGAAGGTTTCTCAAAAAATTAAAAATGGAACTGCCTTTTGACCCAGTGATTCCACTTCTGGGTATATCTCTGAAGAAATCCAAAACACTAATTTAAAAGAATATATGCGTCCCTATGTTCACTGCAGCATTATTTACAACAGCCAAGATATGGAATCAACCCAAGTGCTCGTCAATAGACAAGTGAATAAAAAAGCTGTGGTATATATATACAATGGAATATTCCTCAGCCATAAAAAGAACAAAATCTTACCATTTGCAACAGCATGGATGGACTTAGAGGGTATTGCACTAAGTGAAATAAGTCAATCAAAGAAAGACGAATACCATATGATTTCACTTATATGTGGAATCTAAAGAACAATATAAACAAACAAACAAAACAGACTCATAGATACAGAGAAAAGACGATGGTTGCCAGAGGAGAAGGGTTGTGGGACTAGGTGAAAAAGTTGAAGAAATTAAGAAATACAAATTGGCAGTTACAAAATAGTCATGGGATGCAAAGTATAGCATAGGAAATATAGCCAATAATATTGTAATAACTATGTATGGTACCAGGTGGGTACTGGAAATATGAGGGGGAGTACTTAGTAAAGTATATGACTGTCTAACCACTATGCTGTACACCTGCAACTAATACAAAATAATATTGAATGTAAACTGTAATTTAAAAAAATAAGTTACTGCCACAGCTCCAATAACTGTTGACATTTCAAGGTATCTCCAAAGAATGAAAAAATGTCTTTCTTATTATGATAAGCATGTCAAGAATCCATAGCTTAGCAGGAAGAAGATACACTGCAGAGAAAGAAGCTTCCCTGCACAGGAAGAAGATACACTGCAGAGAAAGAAGCAGAAGGGAGACATCAGGTGCTGTTACTACTCGGGCAGGCTCAGCACGTGTGATCACACCGCAGCCCAATGAACGAGGAAACCAACGTTCCCAGTACAAGCAACTGATCAACTCCTATAACTGTTAAGTGTGAAAACCAGAAGTTAAATTCACATTTTCTTGACTGTGGAAACCAGGCTTTCTGACCACTCCACACAAACCTCTGAATGAAGAATGTCAAGCGATTCTACCCCTGGCTCCCTATGAGGATGGCTTGGAATTAAACATACTCTTCAGGCTTTGAACACTCTCAGATGCAGACATGTAATGATGATACCATTTCGATGATACGATTTTGCAAGTGTATTATAAAATATCAGGAAGGTTGCACATTACTTACATATACATGTATTTATCCAGCTTTGCTGCAAAATGACGTGGCATTTCTCCACATCCGTAATAGTTTCGGTCATTTTCAGGTAGGTGGTCCACATCATGGAAGATCACGCAGTCCCACACACTGTCTTTCATGGCCTCTTTGAAGCCCACGTTGAAAAGCATGGCACGGTTAAATGGCTGTGTGCCGGTCTTCACAGGGGGAAAAACAGAAATGCCACTCAGGCTTTGTCATCTGATTTTTTTCTAAAGTTTCCTAACTTGTTGAATCATGGTGTCAAATAATAAATAAGTCTCAATCAAATAGATAATAAACATACTTCAGGATTTTCAAATACACCATTTAAATCTACGTGCATTATTTTATGTTTCGGTAAATTACAAGAAAACAATGTTATTATCTAGTCCACTGGTTGATCATCACATTTATATAATGACAGCCTTCATGTTTCTGTTTTACTTCAAATACATCAAGAGACAGATTATTTATGGCCAGAAAAAAAATAAAACCATTAAAAATTACATAGGTTGCATTTTTTAGTGAAGCTTTCCATATGCTATCGAGATTAAGAGAAGCAACTGGTAAACCTTCTCTTACATAATAAGGCCAGGGAGGGCTAACTCTGATTACTGAAGCTTATAATAAAGACAAAGACAGTTTTAGAGATGAAAACAATTGGAACTTATTACACAAAACCCAACTTCCTTCATTATAACCATTTTCCTTTATTACTAGGGAAAATACATAAAAATGCCTGGGCAATAAACAGTTCCTATTTTCTTTATTCTTGCTTAAAACAAATACCAAGAGTATTTATGAAACGAAAAATGGAAACTTATTACACAGGAACCCAATTTCCTATATTATGACCACTTACCTATTTTATAAAGGAAATTATATTAAGGTGCATTGATAATAAAAAGTTTCATTCTGTATCTAATCAAAATTAAACAGCAATTACCTAGGCCTTATCAATATTTCTCAAAATAATTTCCAAAATATAAAACAAAAACGGATTATGACAGAAGTGAAGGAGACACACTGTGCGGTTAGCACTGGACTGCCGCAGCAAGAGGGAAAAGTGGTTCATTTTTAATCCTGGGTCCTGCACCAACTTAAGGTAATAAAAACCGCTTTACTTTTTACAGCTTCTTTCTTCAGTGATGAAATGGGCAGAATAAAAGAGAAAGGAAGTTAAATTATAGTAAGATTACTGGTGCATCAACATCAGCTTGAACGGCTTTCCTTTAAGGTTTTAAAAATGGTTTTTATTGCCTCTTCTCCGAGGAAACACCAAACAGAGGATGACGCAGATGCTGCGAGAGGGCCCCGAGGAGGCCCCGGGGGCCTGGAACGGGAGGCCGAGCGGCTTCTGTGGAGGATCGGCAGCCGCACCGGGCCAAGGTCGCAGCTGCTGTCCCCATCGGGGCTAAGGCTGCGGAGCTCTCAGAGGCGAGGCCGAGGACAAGGAGGGGATCTTCATCACCAAGTTGGGCCACCTGGGCAAGGGCATGAACATCAAGTCCCTGGAGATCTGCCTCTTCTCCCTGCCCTCAAGGAATCTGAGATCACTGACCCTTTCCTGGGGGCATCCCTCAAGGAAGAGGCTTTGAAGATTAGGCTGGTTCAAAAACGGACACGTGCTGGCTAGAGAATCCAGTTCGAGGCATTTGCCACTGCCGTCCATGGGCCATCATCCTGGCCAAGCTTTTATTGTCCCTGTGCGGCGAGGCTCCTGGGGGAGCAAGATCAGCAAGCCCCACACCGTCCCTTGCAAGGTGACCGCAGCTACGGCTCTGTGCCGGTGCACCTCATCCCCGCCCCCAGGGACCCTGGTATTGTCTCAGCCCCTGTGCCAAAAAGCTGCTGCTGATGGCCAGTATCTCTCACATCGGTATTTCTCTCTCTCTACCTTCCTCCCTCTCTAAAAATCAATAAAAACATGTCCTTGGGTGAGAATGTGGAACTGGGGATTTGATTGTTTTGTAATCAAACTTTCAAGTAATCCCCTTACTTTAGGGCAGGGCTCGGTCCATCTCCTATGACACCTTTCAAGTGTCTACATGAATAGGGGTTTGTCCGGGAAATTGATTCAATTCTTGTCACAATCACCCTCACTGAGCACATGGGTTTGAACAGCCTCTGCTCTGCTAAGGGAGTTGCCAGTGGTCCATCTACTTTCTGACTTCCAGAAATGTGTTGAAGTCTCCCAACTACTTCCATCTCTCTGTCTTTGTAGTTTAATAACTTTTTAAAAAGTACTTTCTTTCATTCTCATTTTAGGAGTTTAGAAAAGAGAGGAGGTGAATATGTGTACAATCTTCCATATTTAACTAGGAGTTCTGGGCTGCTCTTCAATTGCTTAGCACTTATGGGCATCAGTCCAGCAGAAAAATTACTCTTCTATTTCATATGTGGTAAAGCTGTTACTGCTCAAAACTACACACTGTCAAGTACACTGGCCTGAATTAGTATCGATCGAAGCTGAGATTCTGACTGAAAAGGTTTATAAAACATGGATCTCAGTTGCTTTGCAAAGATTTCTTTGTGGCACGCACAAAATAATTCAACGATGCTGGACTTTCAGGAGAATAAGCTTTTAAAAACACCGAGGCAGATAGCTCATCTCCTAACACATTATGGAGACTGAAGTTTTAAAAAAGGAAACCAGCAATTGGGAAAACTGACCTAGACATTCACAACTATGGCTATTATGAAAGTAGCTAAATTTTTTATTTGTTATCAGGTTTTAAAAAGTCAATTTTTAAAGTATAGGTTGTTATGTAAAAAAAGAACATATGCACTGTGTACTATATGATCATCAGATGCACGGGGAACAAACCTTAAAGGGTTACAGAAAAGCATAACTTGTATTAGAAACCAAGTATTTCCAGCAGAATAAATAGAGACAAGAAGCTAAGAGTAAGAAATTAAAAAAGAGGAGTAAAGAATTTCCTACAATAAACCACACAGGAGCTTGCAGAATACACTAAATGTTATAATCTTAGGAATAAAATTTAAATACTTTCTACCTCCAAAAAAACCAGTATCTAATAACATAAAATAGGTCACTTTCTGTCTGCTGACATATAAGGAAATACATTTTTAGTCAAGTTTAGTGTGAGTAAAAAAAAAAAAAAAAGGAAAGATCAGGATAAAATGAGTTCATTAATGTCAAAACCAGAAGTATCCAAATTATGTATATTTGAAACACAAACAAAATGCAGTTTTAGAAATGCTATGTAGAAGTTGTGATAAAATTCAGCAATTACCCTAATGTTTGGGAGCTGGGGTGGGGGAAAGACCAAGAAAGAAATCAAAGATAACATTTCAACATTTCAAGTGTAAAACTAGGTAATGACAGATGTGGGGAAAAATAGAAGTATGGAAAATATCTCTAAAAAGCTCAAATAAGACTGAAAGAAATTGTATATATGGAAAGCTGAAACAAGAAAAAATATTTAGAGAGAAAAATTAGCTGATAATACAAAGAATAAAGAAAACATTTTTCCTTTAATAGGTAAGAGATAAGATGATTAAAAATGATAGGAGCACATCAACTGATAAAGGAATTACCAAAATGAGATATATACCACTAACAGCTCAATTCAAAATTCAATTTTATCCAAATATAAAGCCAAGGATTTGAGTTACCTAATTAACCAGAAGCTAAATATTTTGAATCAAACCGTACCTTAATGTTCATTATGTTCCAGGAGACTTGGTAACCATTTTGAAAAATATTCTCACCTGTTCAATGACATAAAAGGCAAATTCCAGTCGCTGTTTCTGGAGCATTGGAATCAGATGCAAGAAAAAAATTGGCAGATGCTCATGGCGATTACGGAAAGGGATGAGAACCGCCACCTTTAAAGGAAAACAGTCACATATGTAAATAACACAGCAACAAGCCCAAGAGGTACAGCTGAAGACTAATCCTTAAAAATTTATGATGGTTTTAAAGTCATACCCTTACGCATTTTCTCACTGAGATCTAACAGTGAGCAAACCACAGGGCCCTTGCCTTTGTGCCACTTACGGTCTTGTGAACCTGAGGAGGTATAAACGGGCTCCCAGGGCTGTTCTAGGGATTACGGTCTTTACCCTACGAGCACCATGAGAAGTCGTGGAAAGATTGAAAAAAAAATGATAAAATCAGATTTGGTGATGCCACAGAGAGACTACTATGGAGAGTTGATTGAGGAAACCAAAAATGAACTCAGGGAGGTGATTTGGAAATTAATGCAATAGTTGAGACAAGAGGTGATGACAGCTTGAACTGAGGTGAGGCTGAAGGAGAGAGGCACATGTGGTTTTGACACATTTAAGAGGTAAATAGACAGGATTTGTTTGTGGATGAGATGAGGAGTGAGGGAGAGGGATGTGTCAAGAATAACTTCAAGGTTTTAAAGCAGAACATAAATAATAACTTCATGGTGTTTAAACTGACTGTAAAAGAGATACCACTTAAGTATCTATTATCCTACACATGACTTATCTGGCATAGAGATATTTTTAAGAACTATAACAGATGTGTCCTGGAATATACATGAAGTTTTATAATGATATTAATCTAATATTTTTCATTTAATCAAAATGCACAATTAAATTTTGCTACATTTTATGTTTATTTCAGTAGTAAGATAATATTCAGGTTAAAGTTGACAATAAAATTATGTTAAAAAATGTTGAATTAACAGAAAAGATCATGTAAGCAGCACAGAAAACAGAGAAATCTGTCTTTGATAAGTCAAAGAAATTTGTTCATAAGTAATCCCCGCAAAAAAGAAAAACATATATGGAAATTAGATTGGTTTTTCAATAGATCATTCTTTTGTCTAATAGAAAAAAAACATTGATTGGAACTCTCAAAATCAAGACTAGAAAACATAATTTACATAAAATATATTAATATGACATGAGAATAAATGAATAATTATCAATCATCACTAACTCAAATCCTGTATTTTCTGGATCTAAACTTTGTCATACAAGCCAAGTCACCCTATAATTCAGTTTTCCCTTGAAATAGCTAAATGTTTTCTAAACATTCCTTTCTTAGCATTTTTTTTTTTAAATATATCTTTATTGATTTCAGAGAGAGGGAAGGAGAGGGAGAGAGAGAGATAGAAACATCAACTACGAGGGAGTCACTGATCAAGCCGACACCCCGGGCATGTGCCCTGACCGAGAATTGAACCCCGATAGCCTAGATCCTAGGTCGATGTTCAATCACTGAGCCATGCCTGGCCGGGCTTTCTTAGTAATTTCTGAGCTAAGCTGGCTTTAGTATAATTGTAAATTTTCTAACAAAAAACTGAAATTAAAATAAGTTTTCTACATTTCTATAAATTCCAAAATCATTAGCTTTTCAAAGAGTATAACAGTCAAAATATATCTAATTAAAATTTTTGTGTCGCTCTACATTCTGGATTTTTAAACAATCTAAATTGGCTATTAAAAAAATTAATTTAACAACATTAAATCTGGGATTTATTAAAATTTCACATCTACCAAATAAATTTTACTAATGAATGAATAAATGTAAATAATTGGGAATGACAGGTTTAGGATCTAATCCTACTTGTAAAATCAAGACATGGCAATAGATATAGCCAATAAAACTTAGTAACATTTATCTGCGTCTTTTATATTACCACGATCACAAATGAGAGAAATTTTTAAATTCTCATTATAGTTTTATTTAGAGTAAACAACAGATGATTTAGTAAAATTAACGATATCTAAACTAGAAACCACCACTAATTTTCCCTTAATGCTAATGGGAGAGCAGAAAAATGGCTGTTATGAGGCTGATATTTTCAAGTAAATTTGATAACTGGTAGGAACTGAAGAGGTTCTGCGACCCCTGCCAGTCCCACTTTGGATGCCATTCCCTTTTGGTTTGCCTCTAAGGTACTTCTTGGCTTATGAATCTGAGGCCACAAAGCTGCCAGAGCAACCCCCATCCAAGCCCCTTCATCCCTCCCACAAGCGGGCTACTGCTGGTGCTGGGCACTCCCTACAGACTGGGAACTTGCTGATGGGCTTCAGAATCAATTATTAGCATATGCAAGGAACTCCCAAAAAATACAATTCCCAAAGCAGTTCAGAGACCCCTGGGCTCACTCTTAAAATAGGAAACTGCTATGAAAAGTTAAAAGAGAGAAAGGAATTAGATGGTGAGTACAGATCCCTACCACTGACCTTACTGGAACTGTATCGGTGTGATAATTTCTACTGAAATAAAGGCTGAGCTTCCCCTTCTCAGTTATGAACTTGCCACAAGTTGGCTGCCTGAGACATAATGTAAATGGGCTATAAAAACAGTTAAGGCGAATTACAGATTTAAGAGAAGAGGCTATTACTAAATAGCTCCAGAGTCTGTATTTTAAAAAATCTGTATTATTTAAATACAATTAGGCTGAGTGATAAGTTAAACATATAAGAATAAACAAAGGCAAAGTCATAGCTCTTAACACAGTAATTTCTTCAATGAAGCGTTTAAAATATCAAGAGTCATTTTTGTTTTAATCTTATAAAGAAACTGAGAATGTCATAAGAAAAAAATTACCGGCACCTTGGCAAATTCAAATAAGCAAAACTGTTGTTTTAATAGCAAATGAATGTCCACATCTTAAAGAGACAGTTATCAAAAATTCTGAACAGTATGCCTAAAGCAAAGTTTTTATTAAAATAAAGCTAAACGGTATCTTAAATTTTCACTCGACATGTCCCTTCTAGTGGCTGCGGAATTTCATTCTCAGTAGTTCACAATTTATTGCCTAGAAAAAGATCTCAGTGTTCTGTGATCATTTATCTGAAGGTTTAACAGCCTTTGTTTCAGGACATTCTTTCTCCTATGTGCCCTAATTTGCTGTTTGAGCCACTCTCCTGCTGATGCATCTCCAGTGGCAATAAAGAACATCTGGTCATTATCTTCTGCAAAACAACACTTCATCTTCATGACTCTCTCCACATCTCCTCTTGTTCAAGCATAATTATCCCATTCAGTCAGCTCCCACTTTAATCAAAACCACTAAGCTTACTGAGTTTATGTGTCTGTTTTTCTTGCCTGCTTATTTTCTCCTGTACGGGCCAGGAACAGGTTATCAAGGAAAATGTTTCCTACATAAATGCTCCCCTCATTTCTGTCCCACTTTTAAACTTCGAGCACACCACCAACTACGGTGTCCCTAAATGACATGGCTTCAGACTTGCCTTCCTCCCCACCAAGAGAGTCAGAATGTCTGAGGACTGAGTTCCACAGTCTTCATTTTTACCAAACACCGCAAGTGATTCTGAGACAGGTGGCTAACACCTATCTTTGAGGAACCTTGGACTGGAAATGGAACGTCAGGCCTCTGAGTAGATAATAGCATCAAGTAGCTGCCTGGGTCTTTAAGCCTTTAGGTTTTAGACCATTTGTTCAGGCCTCAACCTGAACCCTGGGAAAGGCAATGTCACAGGTATACATTTCCATCTTTTATTTCCTTTAGAAATAAGAATCCAACCTATACTGAATCTTCCACTCAAACCTGCAGTTTCAGATATACCTAGGTTCTGATGAAATCACTAGTTTCAGAAGATCTCAATTCCAATTAACTAGCCACTAATTAATTGATTTTTTAAAATTTCTTTAAAAGAACCTAGAATATTCAAGTCAAGTTGGTAGCAGATGTTTAACATAAATCTTGTTATTTCTTCTTCCCCTCCGCCTCAATTCTGTTGCGAGATTAGAATGGGACACTATTAGAATGTAAACAGGAAGGGAGGAGGGGGAGGTATTTAATTAATTAAATATGGCAAGGACAGGTCATCCCTGAATGATTTCCGAATTTCCTCTCATACCTCTAGCTGAATAGCTCACAACCAGAGACTGTATTCTCAGTAGAACCTGTGCAAAACTGAAATAAAAGAAGCATTACCATATAGTTCCTAAATAAAATAAGCTAATGTTTAAATCCCTCAATTTGCTTCCTCCTAGGAACTCCACTTTCAGTGTGTTGTCCACTGATCCATGTGGAGTTGATAGTCTACTTAAATCTCTAAGTAGGAACTGTGTGATGTACCTGTCTGCTGGAAAGTGAGAAGAAAACAAAACATAAAATTCAAAATGCAATGTCTGATATAGAGCACTGGAGAAAGGACAAGAATACTTAATTTTTCTAATCCCAAATTACTCTATTATGATGCCACACAGTGCACACCTGAGAGGTGCCCAGCACCCTACATGAGTATATGTCTGAGGACCAACTTCCATGCTAACCCACGGCCTTTGTGACTAAATATGCTTTTCTTCTATTAGCATCCAACATACATACTCATCACCCAAATAAGAAAAATCATTTATTTGCCCAGGACATTTTTAGAAAGTGGAATTTTTATAAATTGGGCCACATTATACATACAAATGTGAGGAAAATCAATCATGAAATATGAAAAGGCTCATTTATTAACCGAATCTGATCTGGAAAATAGCGTAAGACAATTGTAAAACAGAATGTTTCACCAAAATTTGTACTAAAACTCATTTGAGCATCTTTACAACTTAAGGCATTTATTTGTCCCATAAACTCAATTCAACAAAACTGAGTTTAGTGCTTAACTTATACAGGGTGGGCAAAAGTAGGTTTACAGTTGCAATACAAATAAATAATACAATAATTAGTTAATAATAATACAAGCATAAACTCTGTTTTGTGTACTTAAAACTATAAACCTACTTTGCCCACCCCTGTATATGACGACATGCTCTGTTAGGAGTGCAGATGTAAATAATACACATCGCCAAACACAAAGAGCTCAAGGCCAAGAAGAGAACTTTTATCATAAGCTTAACAGCATAGAATTCTCCTTCCCAGCAGTAATTTTTTTTGTACCAAAAACACCCCACAAATATTTCAGCAGAATACTAAGAGTTTAAAAGAGAAATTAAAAACCATTCCCAGATTAAGGTTACATCACAATCCTTTAGGACATAACATTTTATTTAACCATATGCAGTTTTCACTTGAATTACATCAATACTACTTCTTACTCAACCATAAAAAAAATCACATGAATATGCACTTAACCAATTTCACAGTACTAAGAGCAAGTCAAGTCTAAACCATGGTTTTCACTTATTTTTAAGCAGCAGAGGTAGGTCCTCTCCCTTATAGTTTTTCAAATAAAATATTAAGTAGAATTCTGACATAACAAAAAGATAAAAAGTTTGTGCTCTGCCTTCTGAAACAGAGGTGAAGAGCCCAAAGTTCTCCGTTTTGTCTCAGTGACCTGAGTGGCCTCTTTAGAATTCTGGGGCTCTGAGGAAAAGAGCTTGAAAATCCCACTGAGGCACCCAACTGGAAATCAGGATATGATATTAATACCCTCCCCATGAGCTCTCACCAGTTCCAGGACTTGGTGGGGCTATGCCTGCAGGTCAGTAATCATTAGGGACAATTGCAAGAGGCAGAGAAATCATAGCCCCTCTTCCAAACAGAACAGAACTGAAAAAAAATCTGTTACCAGGATCTCTAAGGCTGGTAATAAGTCATGAGCATATATTTTGTATATGCACAGGTACAGTTACAGTCTTCATAAGTAACACTATTAAATCACATTTGAACTGTGAATACCTATACATTAAATATAAAAATGTTGATGTTTTAAATTTATCATGACGTAAAGGTATTTCACAATATATTCTGAACCAAGCACACTTTTCCTCAAATGCACGGTAATGTCATATTACTCATGAGAAAATTTACGTCACCTTCCATCTGGGTTTACAGTCTTTGGGTCTCCAGTGTCCTCCTGGCTCAATATCTAAATCCTTGGAGAAGAGTTGATGAATTTCATCAAAACTGACTTCACTTACATTGACATTGAGAAATCCCCCTAGAAGTTCAAAAACATGAAGAACAGTTTTAATATTTTTTGCCTCAAAGATGAAGACAAGTTAACAATCAGTAGGGTTACTTGGCATAACTTAGTTGCTAGAACAGTATTGTTTGTTCCTGCTATCACCACCTAACTGATAATGTCAACCCCTTTCAATTTTAGTTTGGATGATAAATTATATTTACCTATTATTACCTTTAGTAAATCAACCAAAAAAAATTAAATTGCTTAAACTTTTTAGTTTTGAGTAATGAATATTTTAATATTCTTTGGGAAATGTTTGCATGTCATTACAACTCAGCACATCATTGCGATTTAACAGCTATTCAAGTATTTTAAAACTATTTTTAAACATAATCAACAAAGGGGACAGGAGAGCACAGTACAAAAGAGTTAATTAAGCAGTTAGATTGACCTGGAGCTGAATCCCACCTTCTGTCAATTGGAGAAATTACTTAACTTCTCTGTGCTGCAGTTTCCCCATCAGTAAAAGGCGATGGTAACAATGCCTGCCTGCCAAAGCGGTCGTATCCATTAGGTGACATAGTGTGTGTGAAAGATCAAGTACAATGTCAGCACCAAAGTATACACACAATAAATGTCAGCTACTGTTAGCTGCATCCAGTTTACTGACATTGAAGAGAAAGAAATCTGCAAACACAATCCTACAAATTTATTTTGAGCACTACCACTTACCCCCTTGATATGCAAAACTGAAAAAAAACCATGGACTTCTAAGATATTCCTGGTTTACTAGGCACTCACTCTCCAAATTAACAAGTAAGCATATGACATTGCGGAAGGTATTTTTACTAATAGGTTTTCTAATGTATACCATTGAAATAGGAATGGATCTTGGATAGAAAATCATTTCCATTCACTTAATTAAAAACAAAATAAAGAACTAACAGAACTAAGTGCTTTCTAGCCTTCTCATCTCATAAAACAGAAACCAACAGATGTTGAAGTTTCCCATTTCAAGTCTGCTGAGCCTCAGTGGCCATGATTTCACAATATAAAACATTCAGTTCCTGTGGAGGGAGCCCCTTTCCTCACTTCTGCTATTCTAGATTCTGTAAGGCTGCCACAGCTGCCTCTCTTCCCATCCCTTCATCAGTAGGTTCCAGGAAGCACCGAGGCATGCTAAAAAGAAGTGTTTTAAAATGCAAATACCTGTTTCACAGAATAAGCTAGGCAAAAATTGGCAATCTTCTATCTGCCCGTTCTGCTTACAATGTCTGCGGTCTTTTATAACAAAATACTGGCCCTTTAGTGCAACAAGATATGCAAATCTTAGGGGCTAATCTTCGAAAGATCAGATTTACCTATGAACTTGCAGAAAAACAGTGGGTCAAATGTAAGAGTGATCAGTCACCGTAAGTACAGACTATCATGACTCAGCTGACAAAACAAAGCCTAGCACTGCAATCAAGTGAAATTCACACAAATAAGTCTGATGCATTTAATGGTATGTGTGATTGCTAAAATGACAGCAATTAGGCTAAATAATAAGCAGTCCATATAAGTAACTGAAGTTGGTATTCTTTACGCACTGTTAAACCATTTTTTCTCCCCCTTTATCCAACTTTATTGCTTCAACAGCTGTAATCATCATTACTGTTAGGAGTTTCTCCAGTATCATTTGCAGTTGAATTTTCATCTTGAACACACATGTGCTGGCAAATGAAGAGGCAGGCCTTATATGTTTCTCCTCAATGAACAAGGCCTCCTGTGTCCACCACTTATTCCTGACTGTCCCCCCACCCACATTCCTCAGAGTCCCTTAGCAGCTTTCCTATGTGCTTATTGTTCTTTGCTCTGCAATCCTAGTAATTTGCTGGCTGAAGGCCCAAAATGACCCAGTGGCATGAGGTTGTCATGCCAGAGGTAATAGCAACGTCACTGTTTTTTTTCCTAGGTGGGGGGAATGGGCCTTCAGGACAGGCACTGACAGCACTGGGAACAATCAGAAAGAAAGAGAAAAGAAAGAATAAACACTAATGGGGGGGGGGTATTGTCTTAAGGTGAAGATCCTGTTCACAGGAAGGGGAGGGAAAGAGCATATTATAGAATGTGGCCAGGAAGAGGCACTGAGCAGATGACATGGTTTCCAAACTGGCCCCAGTAGAATCTCTCAAGATGAGCCTGTGGTCAGGAGAGTGAGGGCTTGGGGTACCTCCTGTATCCCCTTTACATGTGGGGCTTCCCCTTTAGATTTCACCCCAGAAAGCATTCCAGTGTTTAAAGCCAGGAGAGAATACAGCCTTCTTTATTGTAAGAAGTGAGCAATCAGCCAGGCCAGCCCCTTTATTGCAACCTGCTAAGATGTCAAGGGCAACTGAAGTGCAAGGATCCAGAGCTCCACAGACAACTCCCAGCCTTCACTCCACCTGTGCTAAATCTGAGGCTTTCCAGTGAGAACATGTGTACTCTTTCTGCAATTAGAGATTAAAAGGTCAAAAATAAATATACTGGCTGAAATCCATACCCAGGAGGGTAATCTATCAGCACATAAATGTAAACAATGTAATTTATCAAATTCTCACTATTTGGAAGGTGGTACTAGAGATAGAAAGGAAAGAGCAAGAGAACTGGGAGCCCAAAGAAAGGAGGGCTGTCAGTTAACTAGCAGGTAAAATGGGAAAACGAAGGTATCTAAAGCCTAATTCTGGAAACTTGGGTTCATCCTCAGGGTTTCAAATGTACACAGTCCAAAGATCTGAAACAGTGTCAGAAAAAACCTGAATTTCCTCTAGAAATATCCCTTTGGGTGAATTCCTCTCCAAAGTTGTAAAACAATTTTTATGATAAGATGTCACCCTTCTCTCCCCCTCCCTCTGGGCTGCCGTCTAAGTTCAGCTCTGAGACTGACCAGTTACACCAATCATCTTGCCCCTAGCCCCCTACTTCCCCCTTTGGAGCCAAATGGGAGCCAAACTGCCCATTTCCAATGCTTTACTCAGGCTTCTCTACTTATGAAATTTTATAACCTCTGCTCATACAAATGATTTCCTACTTAACCATTCTTGAAGTAACCAAATCTGAGTATTCTAAACATAAATAGAGCAGTTTTAAGTCACACAGCCCCAGTGACAAGCACAACAGCTCGAGAATGAATGAATGAATGGATGAATGAATGAATGAATGAATGAATGAATGGGAGTGGCAAAGCTGGCCATGTCCAGTCCTGTCTTTCTCACTTCTCTCTCTGCTCCTTCCTACCTGCATTTCTACTCCTTGGCTCCACCAGGTGCTAAAAAGCCTTTAAGACATTTGTGCAAAAGGAGTCTCATGGGTTGATGACCTAAAATAACAGCCTCCTGTACAGCACAAGTTCTTGACTGATAATCTTGGCCACAATACAGTTTTTAACACCTGTTTTCCTCCTGCTTACTGTTCTCTCTTGCTGTATACTCTGAATGACTAACTGTAACCTCTATTTAGTAGTCTTTGCTTTCTGTCCCAGTTTTGCCTTGTAATCCACCCAATAAACCTTTGGTCCACCCCTAAAGGCCTCATACCTCCGTCAGATGCTTCCAAATTGTCTTTCTAGTCCCTGACTTCATAAACTGACAACCTCCTTTAAAGTCAGAATCCACAACCACTACAACTATACCTTCTCAACTCTGAGACACTTTCATTCATGGTTTAGCATTCTGAAACAGGGACAGACCTACTCTGATGTGTGCATTTAATGTACTGCCTCTTTCTTGTGCCCCAAAAGCCAAAGATGCATCTTGTGAAGAAAATATGGTATATCATATACTCCTCCTGCCTTTTCAAATGTGTTTTCTGAAACCATTCAATTGCCAAGAAATTTCCATATACTCTATCTCAATGTTTTTTCTAGAATACCATCCCCCACTGCTGATCTTAAGTGAACCAGTGTGTTCTTCCTTTCAAATTATGCTAAGTCTCACTTTCCTATGTCTATAATCTTGAAGCCAGACATAAAGGAAAGTATTCTGCAAACTCAAACCTACACCTTACAAAAAGTCACTTACTTCCTTCTTTCATAAATTTACCTCCCTTTAAGTTCATGACTCTTAGCCATACCACCTTCAATATCCAGCCACATTCACTGACAGGTGCTGGCCCCACCCTGTACATCATCCTGTGCACCCAGCTCTGTATGCACAAGCTGAGAGCATCGATGCCACTTAGAACTGATGGGCAGTGTCAGAGCTGAAAGCCTGTAAGCTCTGGCTTAAAGTTCTCTCTGCTATATCCCCATTTTCCTGTCTATCCAGTCTCCTAATAGAGTAGTTCGCTAATTTTGGTGGTGTGGCTGAGAATCACCAGGCATGCCAGTTTAGAATGAAGGTTACTGGCCCCATTCTCAACGCTCCTGAGTCAGTAGAAGCCCACAGGTCAGATTTGTGGCCACCCAGCTTTATCTGAACACATTTCAGCTGTTTAAACTGCCCACCATTGAGTCCTGCCTCCCAGAGGAGGAAGCTAGAACCCACTCTCCCAACCTGTGCAGTGGACAGGAGCAGTCCCATGACCACATACACTGCAGGAGACTCTGAAGTAGAAGTAAACAATGTGAGGTGATGGGCGCTCTGCAAAACTATCTTTCCATAGAAGTGGTAGCAGAAGCTTCAGGCTTTAGGAGTGGCACCTCTGGTCTCCAGACCTGAGCACTGCTGCTGGTAGGAGCTGCGATCTCTGCCAAGCGGCGGCAGGAGATTCTTAGGAGAGTGGTCTAGGCCTTGTTTTGGCTGTTCAACCTCTGAAACTACTTCTGTGGCCACCCAGGGTTTCTGAGGGCTGCCTAATATCATTTCACAATTCCCTCTCCTCCTAAACTGAAGCAAGTTTTATTCCATGGTTTGTTATCAAGAAATCTGACTTGAGCTGTGGATCTGGGATTTTGCTTAGAGATCTCTGTTTTCAACCAGCATCCCAGCTGATTCTGGTACAGACCATCCCTGGACTACACTTAGAGAAACACAGCCCCACACACTTCACCCAATTGTAGTGCCTTGCAATGGACTGAAAGTGCCCAAAAATCTGTACGCTGAACTCCTAACCCCCAATGTGATGGTATTAGCAGGTGGGGCCTCAGGGAAGTATGTGAGTCTTGAGGGCATAGCCCTCATAAATGGGATTAGTGCCCTTATTAAGGAGATCTGAGAGAGATCTTTGCCCCTTCCACCATGTGAGGACGCAGTGAAAGGAAGACCATCTATGAATGAGGAAGAGGGCCTTCATCAGATGCTAAATCCGCTGGCACCTAAGCAATCCAGTCTATAGCAGTTTTGTTTTTAGCAACCCAGACGACTAAGACACACCTATACACCCTCACACACACTCCTGTTTCCTCCCCACTCCTGACCTGCCACGCCTGGCCCACAATTTTCCACATTTGAATTCTCCACCCAAAAATATACCACTGAAGAAAATCACGTAAGTACATAGATTAATCCCATAATTTAGGTGACAGTATCTAATATGTTGCCTTGAACATAGTAAGCTTTCAACAAAAACACTTGTCACATTATTTGTGCATTCTGAGCCCACAGGGGTGGCGGAGGCGCCCTCTTGGCTAGTCATCTTTTAATTCATGATTAGTTGACTCCACTTCTCATTCCCTACAACTTTTAAATATTTTCTCCTTCCTTTCAAGAGGCATGGTCCTTCTTGGTCACCCCCTCTTTGTACATGGCCTCATACTTTTTTAGAAACATAAAAGCAGCAGGCATGAACCTGCTCAATTTTCTCCACCTCATCTCCAAATAAATATACTCTTGCCTCAGAATAGATGGTGTTCCTACTACTTTTCAAAGCTTATTCTTCAACCTGAGCATATTTCTGTTTCCTGTCACTTTCTCCAGATGTACTGGAGATGTGGCTCCATGGATATTTCCCTTATGTCCCCTCTTAATCCCATGTCTTGTCTCTCCATAGTTTCTTTCCATAATGCCTAATACTCAAGCCCATCTCTTCCTAAATTGGTCTTCCCGTAATCCCACCTCTTCCAGATTCCCTACCCCCATTCTCCTTCCTTTTCCCACCAAACTCTTTTTGTAACCAATTAGTTTTTACATACATCGGAGTCACTTCTCAGGACAGTGTATTTTGCTTCTTACCTCACCACTGCACTGAGATTGTGCTAGCTGTGGTCCCCATTAATTTTCTACATGCCAAATTCAACGGCTTTTCAGTCGCTCATTCTACCTGCTTTCTTTGAGATAAATGACAAGATGGAACACTGTCTCCTTGGAATGTTTTCCTCATTGGCTTCTGGGACAATGTTCTCTGATTCTCTTATCTCTCTGACTGATGTCCCCCAGGGAACAACTCTTAGCCTTCTTCCTGTCTCACTTCCTCTTATTTCCAGCCCAGACCTCTCTGATGAAACTCAGAGCTCAAGTTAACTCTCTTGAGCTTTAAACAAAACAGGCCCAACACTGAACTCATCAACTTCCTCGTTCTCCAAATGTGACACTTATCCTGCATTCCTTGTTTCAGTTCATGGCCACCAAGCCAGAAACCTGGAAATGAACCCTGATCCCTCAGCTGGTCACCACATCTGGCCAAGAGCACACTTACAGCGTCTCTTTAGTGCCTCCTCCTCTCTCCAATGCCACCGCCTTGGCATATGCCCTTAGCACTCCTCTTGGCCCCCTATCATAAGTTCCTCATGGGTCTTCCAGGTTCCAGTATTTTCCCACTTGCATCCATTTTTCAACTTTTCATAAGAAGTACCACCTTTCTCAAGTATCATCCTAATCTCATCATTCGTCCACCTAAAGCAAATGAATGTTACATTCTCTAAAGCAGTGTTTTTGTTTGTTTATTATTTTTTCCCCTGGACCTTTGAAAGTTCTGCACCTTCACCTTAGCAAGTTGAAGGCAAGACCGTAACTCAACCCGTTGCATACACACTTGGGGGCTCCGCTCCCTTTGAAGCCCATCCCATGGATGCCTAGGGATTCATGGAACCCACGAAGCCCTCAGACTCCTTCGTTCTTTACACAAGGCCCTCGCCTTATTTCCCACACATCCCACCACACACCCACCACCGTCACAGGGGACCACTCTCCATTCCTGGAACACAGCCTCATGTGCTCTGACACTGTTCCCCTGGCCCACTTCCAGTGGCCTCTCTCTATGAAATGCTCTCTATCTCCCTTTCCTCACATAATAATCCTTTGGTAGCAGTCAGCACACTGCTTTTCTCTGAGTACATTCTCTGTCCTAGCTGGTGCACACGAGGTCACATTTAGCTTTATTTCTCCTTCTGTACCTATGAACAGCAGAGCCTGTTGCGTGTACAGCGGCTGTTCAACAATTGCTTGTTTAAAGTGGCTCGCATCTCTCCTGTCTACAATAACTATATACACGATGGTTTGTTACGTTAACTATTATTTGAGCTTTCCTGAAGTTGATCTAACCTTTTCCCTCTTTGCCCATTTTCATTTGAATTGTTTAAACTCATCTCAAAAAGTCCTTGTAGCTTTTGTTATGTTGAAAAGGCTAGCAACTATAGAAGTTTAATCCATAAAAGGATTAATCCATAAAAGGAGCTATTCCACAAACAGTAAGGACAGAAAATAAAAGCCACTGCAAATGTATTCCACTGGAATAGGAATTAAAAGATAGGAAAACTGCAGGTAAGTCGATCTTCATTTTAATGCAAAGTGCACAACTGACATTTTCCATCTCTGCCTCACCCAGAAAAAGCAAAACATCCATGCTAAGCATTCACTGCCTGTTAGCTCTAAATAAAGTGAAATTTCTATTTCACTTTGTGAGCACAGAGTTTCACATAAATTTAATAAAACAAAAAGTGTATTTGCCATCTAGAGAATCTATAAGTACTAACAGTAACAAAAAAGTATTCACTCAGATTGTATAAATAATCACATTAAAATAGATTGTATGGTGTAACTGACTGAACATAAAATATTGCTGATCTCCGTGAAGTCAATTTTATCTGAATTCCTATTGGAAATTTCAGATTTTATCTTTATGCTAATCCAGTGCTAGTGGTCTCATTGCTACACTAGAGAAAAATAAAAAAGAAGTTACAGTTAGATCATCAAACACACCAGTTTTAAGCCTTAACTTCACTTATGGTGATTGTAAGAAAATGAAGTATCATTCACGCTTGAATGGTTTTCATCTAAGTAGATCTCATTCTTACGAAGAACTTCCTTTAACTATTATCTGGGGAGATGCTGCATTCATTTATCTTGTGTGACATTATAATAAGATTTTACACTCAGGAATTTTATTATGCTGGATCTATTGTCGATGGGAAATAACCTTGTTAATTAAAAAAAAATTAAGGATGCAGAGTTAACTATAAAACTCTAACTCTACACATTTCTCCTAGGTTTCTCAGGCCCTTGATCACTGAACAGCCCAATTATATCATTTAAAGAAGTGAGGAGAAGGAAAGGGAATATCAAATTAACTTCTGTTAGGCTTCAAGCACTGTGCTTCAATTTATCCTTGCAACACTGAAGTTGATATTGTAATCAAAGATTTTACACATAGGTAAACTGAGGCTCCACTTCACAAAGATTCACACGACTAGTGAAGGGGTTCTCCTGGATGGCTCATGCAAGGCTCTCTTAGCAGAAGCCTCATTATGTTGTGCCCATGGCCCCTTTCTAAGGAGTTATCGGTCCATGGCCATATTTTCTACCAAATAACCCCATCACTCTGGCCACAGCTAACTGAACAAGTGATTGGTGCTGAACTCAAAGCTGGCTGCCCATGAGGAGGCCACCTGTGAAAAGGCAGCTGGCCAAACAAGTGTGACCCTCTGGTAGAGGAATGCAAGACTGAGAAAAGCAGAGAAAAGGCGCAGTAGCATCAAGAACATTCAGTGAAAAGGCAGTAAGGAGGAGCCAGGACACAATCTCTCAAGCACCGTAACAGAGGTACTTACAAGTTATGGGCCTGGAGGAGAGGGGTGCTACTAGGAAGGTCTGGCAGGCAGGTGCTTCTAAAGAGAGTTTAATTAGTACTCACAAAGCACTAATTAAGAAAATGGCAACTAAACAAAAAATGGAAAGATCTTCTAAAAACTATAAGCCCTTGAGTATCCAAATTATGAAAGTGAAATTATTGTAATCAATATTTCAACAGAACATTACTCAGTGGTTTCACTTCTGCACAGAAACACATTAATTTTTAGAAAACTAAGGCTGCAATAACAAAGTAAGGAGACAGTAAGATTAGAATCAACTGAGGATTTTTTTTTTTTTTAAATAGAAATACCCAGGCCCCATATCAGATCAATAAAGTCAGAAACTTAGGGGTCAGGCCCAAGAATTATAAAAGCTCCCCAGGCTATGTGCAACCAGAAATGAGATCCACTCACTACTCTAGATCAGTGGGTCTCAAAATGTGGCCCACGGATCACTAGTATCAGGGTCAGCTAGGAACCAGTTAGAAATTAAATCTCCACAACGGCTCAATCTGAAACTGACGGTAGGGCTCAGCAGTCTGTGTTTTATAGGACCACCTAGGTGATTGTGACACATGCCAAAGTTTGAGAACCACAGTCTTAGATGATATTAAAAGACAAATCTTTCTTTTTATTGTAAATACATATATAATATCTATGAACTACAAATTGAAAAGAATCCTACAAATAGGGCAGGCAAAGGCTAATTTCTTCAGTAAAGAAAACTCAGGTAAAGACACACAGAAACACACTTAGATACTGAGGAACATTAGAACACAATGATAAATAAGTAATTCAAAAAGATGTTTATATTTTAATTATATAAAAATCAAGATATAAACTTAAATGTATAAAGTATATTTAAAGTGGAGGGAATAAAAAGGGAAAAAAATGCCAAAATAATAGCCATGTGGCTTATGAGTGATTATGTTTTTTTAATAGTGATAATGTGTTATCTTTATAATTTTGAAAATATATATGCTTAAAATACAGTATCTTGATCCCTATCTCATACTATACACAAAAGTTAAAAATGAAATTGTAAAATTATTAGAAGGAAATAAAGGAGAGCATTTTCATGGCATTGGGATACAGAAAGCTTTCTTAACACAAAAAAAGCAAAAACCTTAAAGTGATTGATACACTTGAAAGCATCATAATTTTAAACTGCTGTAAAATAAACTTCATAAACAAAATTTTAAAAAACCCAGGGCCTGTGAAAGATATTACAACATATATAGCAGACAACAGGTCACTCCCAGAACATATATAAAAAACTCCCATTGATCAATACAAAAGTCTCATTAACCAATAAGGGAATGATAAAATATGTGACTGGGAGAAAATTCAAAATCACTCATAAACACATGACAAGTTACTTGAGCTGACCAGTTTTGAGGAAAGTAAAAGTTGAAACAATGAGATGTAATTTTTATCTATCATATTAGCAAAAATTTAGAAGTCCATCAATATCAAAGTGGGACCGGCCAGCATGGCTCAGTGGTTGAGCATCAACCCATGAACCAAGAGGTCACCGGTTCAATTCCCAGTCAGGGCACATGCCTGGGTTGTGGGCTCAGTCCCCAGTAGGGGGCGTGCCAGAGGCAGCTGATCAATGTTTCTCTCTATCCCTCTCCCTTCCTCTCTCTCTAAAATTAATAAAAACATATTTCAAAAAATAAATCAAAGTGGTACTTTCATGCTTTGGTGCTGGGGATGTTAATTGGTACAGCTGCTTTGGCACACAACCAAGCCAGGCTACCCAGCAATCTCACTTCTGGATATGAACCTTCAAGCATATACAACACACATGTGCACACAGAAATATGCACTCTGTTGTTCCTTACAGCATTGCTTTGTGAGAGCAAAAGCTGGAAACAACCTAAATTTTCAAGCTAAAAGGTAAATGAAATCTGGTACATTTATTCAAAGACATACTATACAATAGTTAAGGAAAATAAGAGAGATCTACATGGATCCACATGGATAGTTCTCAAAAATCGTTAAAAAAAGCAACTGACAGAATGAAATGTAATTTAAGATCATTTATATAAATTCTTAAAAACCTTTGAAACATTTTAATTTTCTATCAGCCATCTATCTTTATAAAAAGTCATTTTAGCCCTGGCTGGTGTGGCTCAGTTGGTTGGAGGTCATTCCATAAGCCAAAAAGGAGGGGGTTCGATTCCAGGTCAGGGCACGGACTAGGTTGCAGGTTCGATCACAGGTTGGTGGCACATACGGGAAGCAACCCGTAGATGTTTCTCTCACACAGTGATTTTTCTCTCTTTCTCTCTCCCTTCCTCTCTCTCTAAAACCAACAAACATATCCTTGGGTGAGGAGTTTAAAAAAGTAATTTTAAAATAAGCTGTAAGAATACACATCAAACCCACAATAGAGGTTACTTCTGGGTAAGGGATAAGCTTTTTCTTTCTCTTTTCAATCCCCCTCCCTCTCCAAAAAAATCCTTGGGGGGAAAAAAAAATCAAATATGCTACACAGTGTGAGCATTAGCACCCATAATAATGATCTGAGCCTGGTGTGCTCAAATCATGTGATTTTTATTACTTTATTATAATACAAGCAAACAGTTAAGTCAAAATTAGATGACACTTACGCATGTAAGGCAGTTTTTCTGGGCAGGGGAGGTATGGTGAATATGTGAAGTTTTCCGGAAGATATGTTGTTGTTTGAACAAGATAATCACTTGAATTATTGCCTTCAGGATAATCTTGGAGAGAGAGAAAAAAGTTAAAACCAAAAAAATTGCCTTTTGCTTTGCTTCTAGTATGAAATATGTCCCTGTTACTGTGAGAAGATCTGCAATACACAATCTACACAAATACTTACAAGGAATTACCTATAAAGGATTAGCAAAAAGCAAAATGCAGTTGCCATGGCTACTCTCCCATTTATCATTTACTGCTGCCAGAATGGACCTCTCAGCAAGATTTCCCAAGGGAACCCTAGAACAAGTCCAGAGAGCAGCCTGGCCTCACCCGTGCACACACACACAGCAGGCCCATTTGCAACCACATGAGAACACCTGCTCCCATTCCTCCCCTGGCTGACCCAGATCAAAAGGACATATGACAGTACACCAGGGACTCAGGGAATCCTCTCCACTACAACAGCAGGGTGTTCAGGACGACCACACAGACACAGCACTGCTGCTAGCATCCACAGAACACAGGGGTGGGTGGAATGCTTTCTCACCACCCCACACTTAGGAATCTGAAATTTACCCGCTCGACTTATTTCTGTAACACAGCTCATTTTAAATCTTTAAATTAGTCGTTTCCAACCCGTGGGCTGCACTCCCTGGGGAGCCTGGGAACTGTTATTACATTAGGTCCATTATCTTTAGTTTCAGCCAGCTATAAAGCATAGAGGGAACTGGTTTAGATCCCCGAAGTCAAATGCTGAGTTCAAATCCTTGCTCCCTTAAATCTGTTGATGCTAGTTCTGTGACCCAACATACGGTCTATCCTTGAGAATATGTGCCCTGGAGAAGAGTGTATAATTGATGTTCTGGGATGAAAGGCTCTGTAAATGTCAAGGATGTCCATTTGGTCTAGCATATCATTTAAGGCCGACATTTCTTTATTGATTTTGTTTGGTTGATCTGTCTAGAGCTGTCAATGGAGCATTAAGGTCCTCAACTATGACTGTGTTTTTATCTTTTTCTCCCTTTAGTTCTGTGAGTAGATGCTTTATATATTTCAGTGCTCCCTGGTTGGATGCATATATATTAAGAAGTGTTTTTCTTGGGGGGGGAGGTGGCTTTTCACTTTATTTATTTTTGTTCAAAATATTACAGATGTCCCTTTTTCTCCCCAGTGACCTATTCCACCCCGCCCCACCCCCCTCTCCAGTCCCTCTCACCATGTTTTCTTGATGGAGTGCCCCCTTTATCATTATAAAGTGTTCATCTTTGTCTCTTATTATCTTTGTTGTCTTGACATCTATTTTGTCAGATATAAGTATGGCTACACCTGCTTTTCAGCGGATATAATTTGCTTGGAGAATCATTTTGTGGAAGGTGAAGGGGATCTTAACATATGGTGATGGGAGAAGATATGACTTTGGGTGGTGGGCATGCAGAGCAAAATACAGATCTTGTAACATAGAAACCCACACCTGAAACCCATGTTCATATCAACCATTGTCATCCTAATAAATTTAATATAAAGTGTTAAAAAAAAACAAAAACAAATCCTTGCTCCCAACACACACTAACCTTGTGGTCCAGGGTAAAATAATGTGGTTTCTCCTGTGTGCCCACCTCATGCAGTCATTTTCAGATTCCAATAAGATAAATATATCAAGTGCTAGAGCAATCCCTGGCCCATATACATATTCAATAACTGTAGCTGTGAGCAACTGGTTTAGAGATGAGCACCTGACCCAATCTGGGACAGTCAGAGCCTTAGGAGTTTTGTACGTGGAGCCAAAGAGATCACATTTCAGTCCCTTTCTGGAACAAAGGGTCTGCCTCCAGTTCCCTGCTATGTGAGAGGAAGTCGGTCTAAGAGGATGAGGCTAACATGCAGTGGGTAAAAGATGAGAGGTGGAAACAGCCCATGAAACTACTCTCTGACTCCTGGACCCACAGAAAATGAAGCTCTAGCAGACACTTCTGGAAAACGTGGAGAAGCTCTTTCAATCTTTAGTGATCTGCTCTGATGAGAGTAAGAGTCCTATCCAAACTGGCCTCCATGAAAAGAGATAGGAAAGAGAACAGGCACTTGACTTAAAAGAGAGGCCTGTCTGTCAGTGACCAGCAAGCGGAAAAGCCTGAAGGTCAAAATCATATACCTTGTTGAATGGTATACAAGCCAACCCCTCACTGTGGAAAAATGGTCGATTCCTGGAAACTAAGTATGAAGTACATATGTGAAAAGAGTCAAAGAAAACTAAACGCCTCTCTGTATACCTTTGCCTAACATAAATATTCATTTATCATCAAAATGGAATCACCAGGGATGCAGCCTGGGAGCCAGGATGGCACTCAGAGCAAAGAGACTCTGCCCACCTCCAGGTCCACTTGCTGGAAGGGGCCCTGCAGAGGCTGCTAAGCAGAGGTTTGTGGGGATCCGGTACCGAGGAAGAGACAGAAGCTGGAGCAGAAGGTCCATTTTAAAGGACTGCACGGAAATCTGTTAGGAACTTGGCGGGGCATCAGTAACTGTGTTGCCAGAAAACCTCAACATGACAAATAGGGACTGATGATGGTACAATAGGCTAAGGCCTATTCCACCAGGAATGGGAAGCCCCAATGAGAACATCTTCCCAGACGCTTTTCTCTGGAGAAGCCCTGGAAAACATCTGAGGAAAATCTTCCAAGCCAAAGGTGAGGGGGATTCAGGGGACAGTAACTGTTTTGTGTGCCCAGGGACAGACTAAAACCACAGAAACCCCTCTAGTAGCCCATAATCCCTGTGTCTCACCCATAGATAACTGAAAAATTTAAAGATGCTAAACATAAATAAGTATACAGAAGTCCAATAATGTTCTGATTCTTTCCTTAAGGTGCCTTTAAAAATATATCTAGACAGATACCAAATTTAAAGTTATATTCCAAAAATAATGCTCTCATTTTCTAGGGACTTTTGCTATGCTAGCTCATGCGTCTGCTACACACTACGCATCTGCAGGAGCCAAAAACAGAAGATAAATCAGGCTGTCCTTGGGAGTCCACTGCCTTTATGTGTTCCAAAGACTCATTTTCTTACCATCCTGAGGCAGATAACTATCACCATTCTCGTACAATCCTTAGCGTCATTAGTTAACTTTCAGCAAGAATATTTTCTTACTCTGCATAACTGATTCTCATCATTAATGCGTGGGACCCCTTCTCTTAGCTACATACTACGATTCTGCAAATCCACATCCAAGTCACAGAAAAAGTAAGCTCTCTAGACACTGCTGCAAAACAAACTGTTAACTCTAGCTCCCCCTGGACAGTCTGTTCGCAACAGGAGAGCCAGAGGATTATCTCACTTTTTATTTTAGTTGAGAGAATGACTGAATCTTTCACAAAATAACCCATGCATCACTTTTATCAGTTTTTAAAGAACGACGTTTAAAAAAAACCTTAAAGACATGCAATGTCAGTTTATGCACGTCCTTTAAATACAAAGTTTTGGAGCTAAAAGTGTTTTTCTTGGCCACATTATAAGTTATCATCGGATCTCAACTCATTGCCAGGCTTATAGAAGTATCTCTGTGCTCCTTGAGCACTGAGTCCAGTGGCAAGTATGTCATTCCAGTGTGTTACGTATCCCCTGACTAGTACCCACTAGTCTGAATATCTTTTTTGAAATTAGATTGCCTCTAATTTAAAATATCTAATAAAATACCTATAACATAGTAGAAACTTACTGCAAATGAACACTTCACAACTGATAACAGGGCCAACAACAATTTAAGGTTTGGGGGATTGGCTGTAATAAACCCACAAAATCATTATTCCTACAAAACAGTTAGGTCCATCAGGCATAACCACTGCTTTCAAAATCAGGAGCAGTTTTAAGACGGTATGCATGATAAATGCATCTGAGACTATCCACCACAACTGCTCTAACGAGTAGACATTATTTCATCTAATGAATGGATGAACACACAGTGACTCCTGTGCCCTCTGCCTCCTTCCTCCCTTCCCGAGCCACACCCAGAGGAAGGGGAAAGACAGGATGAAAACTGCTGCACAGGTCCCCTCCCCAGCTCTCACTGGGAAAAGAACAGGACCCAAGGAGACCTCTCACAGACCTTGTTTTTCCTGCAAAAGGGCAGATGAAACCGGTAATAGAAACTCAATAAGAGTTCTAATCTGTTTACCACTAGCTCGTCACGTCAGCCCGGCAGTGTCTCAGGGCCTCAGGACACGCATCCATTACATAAGGAAGCGCGCCGGGTTCTTTCTAACAAACCTACCAGCTCTGACATTGCATGACCCTTATTATCTGCTCTGGTAATCATTCACTGAGTACATCTTGTTTTCTTTCTTCTTTTTTTTTCTTTAATTTATCTTTATTGTTGAAAGTATTGCAGATGTCCTCTTCGTCATTCGACTGACTCCACAGCTACAAGGCCAGGCACCATTTGATTATGAGAGTATGTGATTTCTTTACAAACATATTTTACATATAATCTATTTACATTTGATGCTTCAGAAAGTCAGGTACAGGGTTAAAAACGCCTCTTTGAAATCAAATGTACTTATAAATAACACAACTTACTTACCATTAAATGTTAATTTTTATTTTTTATAAGATATTTCCATTAACATATAACATTGTGTTACTTTAAGGTGTACAACATAATGATTTGATATTTGTCTATGTTGCAAAATGATTACCACAAGTTTAGTTACTGTCACCTGACATAGTTACAAATTTTTATCTGGTGATGAGAACTTTTAAGATCTAATGTCTAAGTATCACATTTTAAATGAGCCAAACATGTTAATCAATTCTCCCCTGGAATTCAGTTACCTCTCTGTACATCTTACTGGCAATTATCTCCTCTTTGGCAGATAGTATTTGTATAATATTTGAGTACAGTTTATCGCCAATAAGGGAACCACATTAAAAGTTTTCAAAGGTTCCTACAGAAATAAACAACTGCATTACAAATATGTTCCCATCTCTCCCAGGAGCCTCATATAGAGAGAGGATGTTTGGGTTAAAGTTGTATTCCCAATACGTAGGTTAGCATGCAAACTATACTAACTGCCCACCATAAATGAAAATGGCAGAGCCTCACAGCAGCCTACTCAAGCTCCCCTTTCCCTTCCTCCCCAGGTAACAGAGCCCCAGTTCCATTCAGAGCACCAGTGAGGCAGCTCAAAGGCTGTGTTCGCAGCGCCCTCACGACTAAGTTGTGGCCAGTGAGATGCGAGCAAATACCGCGGGGGCTTTCCGGGACGGCCCCTTAAAAGGGGCACTCTATTTCTTCTTTTTCTCTTCCCTCATCCTCTCTTCCTTCTTACTGACCCAGGTACCAACACAAAGACGGGAGCCCTGGCAGCCACCGCGGACTGCGAAGCTCCACAACAAAGCAGAAGGTGGCAGCCCTGTGAAGCCTTTCCCCACAGAGCCCGCGGTGCCCGACCGCCCAGCTTCTTTCACTTAAGGACATCATCCTCACGTGTTCAAAGCGTCCCAGTGGGGTCTCTTACAACCAAATCCAATTCCTAAGTGATACAGCAGCTGGCTGTCCCTGAGAACAGTTTATCGCCAATAAGGGGACCACATGAGAAGTTTTCAACGGTTCATAAAAGTAAGCGAAATCTGCCCTGGCCAGTGTGGCTCAGTTGGTTGGAGTGTTGTCCTGTCCTGTAGACTGAAAGGACTAAGGTTTGATTTCTGGCTGGGAGGCAAATGATCAATGTTTCTCTTTCTCCCTTCCCCTCTCTCTAAAAATCAATCAACATGTCCTTTGGCAAGGATTAAAAAAAAACACACACCAGTAAGCAAAATTTAATTAAGGTGTGCATTGGCTACGGGGTCTTTATGGAAACTACGGCTTGGTGAGGAGATGAGAGGATTTCCTTTTTCTTTTTTTTCTTTCCACTTTTAGGGGTTTGAGGAAAAGTTCCTCTTGCCCAAGCAATCGGTTCTCCTAATTATGCTTAACATTCACACATATAACTAACTCATACCCCAGGAAAAGAACTTGATTATACCCAGATTTTCAGTATTCATTTGTACAAGTTCATTCATCTAAAGATGCTTAATATCTCTGTTAATGAACACCTTCACAATCAACTTTTTCAACCAGAATAAGTGCTAAAGAAGCTTTTAAAATGTATAAACTTCTCCTAAAGTTGGCCTACTACTCAGAAGACCAATTAATGAAGGCCAGTTAATGAGTTTCACTGTACTAATAAAATACCAACTACAGTGAGACAGTCTTTGTAACAGAAATTAAAGAGAAAACAACTAAGAGTGTTTTGATTTGTGGTGATCATAACACAGATTTGGCAAATGACTAGAATGGATTTTATAGAAGCATGTGTGAAATTAAGAATCTATATGTTACAGTCTTGAAGTTTTAGAAGGGTCTAAAACTATTACCCTAAAAAACTATTACCTTAAAAACTATTACTCTAAAACATAAAAGAATTTACCTTTTGTGTTTAGGAAAAAAGTCTGTGGTTGGTAGATAGGAATGTCCCAGTTGAGTAGTATGTATGTATACTGTTTACAGTGACACAATGAACTGCTGACACAAATTAAATCTTTAACTTTGTTTAAAGGTGCAACAACTGACAATCAGCCATCAAACCCTCTAAAGAACACCTCACAATTCTCGGGAGACAATGTGGAAACAGCGCTGTAGAGGAGCATAAGCATTCTCCCACAATAGTTAAACCCATTTACATCAATTTCACCACCATTAATTTGGCCTGCTGCTTAAATTTTAACTTTATGTGGTTCTAATGAACATTCTTCCAGAAAATATTTTTAAAAGACAAGAGCAGCTACTGATTTCCAATTTTGTATAATTTCTCCTTTATCCCCTAAGGAGTCCATAAAATTATTAAGAACCACCTATACTTAAAAATAAGGATTGCCCAGCTGGTGTGGCTCAGTTGGTTGAGGGTCATCACTTGCACCAAGAGGTCACCAGTTCTATTCCTGGTCAGCACACATGCCTGGGTTTCGGGCTTAATCCCCAGTAGGGGGCGTGAAGGAAACAGCAGATCGATGTTTCTCTCTCTCTCTCCCTTCCTCTAAAATCAATAAAAACATATTTTTTTAAAAAAACAGTGTAAGTATTTTCTAGTTGGAAAAGCATTTTAGGAATTAGAATGAGCATAAAGAAAGGGGGCAGAATAGCTACCATGAATAAACTGTTCTTTGTGTAGTTCATTTCTCTTAAATAGAATTGAAAAAATACAAGCTGCTTTTTTATTTTGTTTATGTTTGCAAGAATTCACTTTAGTATCTTTGTATAAAAACCCTCATCACCTTCACAGAGGCATGAGGCCATACCTTTATAGATCCTAGAATAGAATACTTAACAGTCCTAACCCGGGCAGTAAAAGAATTTTCCTGTACACTTAGTAGGAGATACCCCCACCTTTATCAGGGAGTCACCTGGAGGCAAAACCAAAGCTTGAGAGATCTGGTTCCTGCTTTGGAACTACAAGGATAAGCAGCAGAAGCAGAGCAAGCTGAAGCAGGAAGCAATCTTACCTGTACCATTGAGTGTAGTGTTTTTATTTGTGTAAAGCCTGATCATATGTCCTATTGTTTTCACATTTTCTCTCAACATTATTCCTCGAGCTTGTACCATAAAGAGGTATGTGTTGGCTACAAAAGGAAAAGAGAGAGAGAATATCATGACTCAGGAGGCTTTCTTGTTAAATTTAACAAAATATTCAGAGTTGGGGAACTGCCCAATAAAGCCACACTGACTTCATTAGCACGTCCGAAGAGAAAGTAGAAATATAAAATAACTATTTCTCATTATCGAAAACTTACCCAAACACTGCTTTTTAAAAATAAAAATGAAAAAAAAATTAATGTAGTGATATCCATCAAACAGACTAAGACCAAATGAACAACCTGAAATATCATAATGAATTCTGTTATCCATAAATGACTTTCTACTATAAAACATACTTAGAAATTTCAGAGGCATTTTATTACAAATATGCTATCATATAGTTTAAAAATGTACTTTCTCCAATTCTATGTGATTTCCTTCAAACCAAAAACCCCACAAAAGCAAGGACTCCCATCTAATTCTAAATGTATCGTAAATCACTGCAATATCTCGTGTGGATATGGAGTTTGCAAATTCTCAACGTGCTGGGGCAGGATTACCTAGGATCAATATCTACTTTGATCATTTCTCTCTACAGTTAATTACTTGAGCTTTTTTGCACTCCCTCTGAATCGCGTATCTATCCACCAGGATTGTAAAAGCAAGACAAAATCAAAATCAATGTGCATCTCAAAGTTGGTCAATTTAATTCTTTGTGGTAAGCGCTTTAAAAATAGGCCCCTAATTTCTTCCTTTGGGAGAAACTAGTAAACTGGCAAAGATTATAAAAAAATCCCTGCCTTTTGAGATGCCACGTCTCCTTAGAGAGGCACAGGACTAAAGTCAAGAGATCCTTTCCCTCCCGGTGCTGATTCTGCTGGCACAGTGCACAACTTTAGACAGCTTACAGGATCTGTTTCTTCATCTCAAAAAGGCAATATTGCCCTAGATGTTCTCTGAAGCCCCTTCTACTCTAAATGATGCAAGCATAAAGCCCAAACATCATAAATTCCAATCAGATAAGAGAAGGAGGCTCATTATCAAGGAAAAACCAAGAAAGTACAAGGCTCAGCTAATGACCCTTTCAATTTTAAGATAAGCTGCCTCTGAACACAGCCACAACACTCTCGAAAGAATGAATGCCAAATGGAAAAAACGGAAAATGCCAACTCAGTTTCTGGGCCCTGTTCTACTTCCTCAAGATAGTAGAGACAGATGAGCTAAATGTATTGTTTACTCCCTCCTTTCCCATTTTTTATATAAACCTGAACCTGCTCAAAGTACAAATGGGCAGAGAGCAAATGAAACTAGTATAGAAACAGAGTAAAATAATACTTTTCCTTTCACCTTCGATTCATAAAAGAGAAACAGGAATCCAGACTTCGCATAAGCTTTACCTCAATCATTTTTAAGAGCATGTCTACGATCCTCTCTAGAAAGCAGTCCTATAATTAGATTTGACTTGTTTAGGCTTGAATTTATTATACTGGGTTACAAACACCACATGTTTTGATTATGTTTTTGCTCTTGAGTGGACTTTAAAAAGAAAAAGAAAAAAAAGACAAAGTGAAAACCAAAGACAGAAAAAAGGGCCACCAAAAATGTGGAAAATGTTTAATAAAAGCCAAACTAACCTTAGCCACTCTACCTAAACCAAGATCTCAAGTTCAACTGAAATGATGCAGGGGAAAAAAAACACATCAAACAGATGACTAACACCAATTGGTTTACAACACCTTGGATCATTTAATCCTAAGGTATACGCGAAACTTACCAGTGTTAACAAGGATAAGATATCCTTCTTACAATATCTGTTCTGCACCGAACTGTAAAAAGACCAGTCATAGAGTAGCAGAACTGAGCCAAGCGGTAAGCCATGGCCAATAATGTTACCCAGACTTCAGAAAGCAGTACTGGCCTACTCAATGATATCCTAGGTAAGAACTTATGTGCATTATTGTGTGTCCTGGAAACAGAATTTTTAAAAACTATATAGCTTTTACTTTTAATTAACATACCTAGTTGCATAAAGAAAATTGTTTGACATCTTGAAACCAAGTCAAATTGAAGTAGCAAAGGAAAGATCTGGGATAGAAAATAGTCAAATTTTCCTAAAAACTTTCAAAATACCAGGTAACAAAACTGTTTAAAAAAAAAAATCACTGATGGCACCTGGGACAAAGGTGAAACATTTACCCAAAGAATATAGTTACTATTCATTAGATCAGTGTGAGAAAAAATAAAGATAACAACCTCTCCAAATGGAAAATCTATTTATTTTAAATCATGTACAGCTAATTGAGTTACATTCCTTAGGTTAATGGTCCTCATGGGTTTAATCCCTAAAAATCAAAACCCATTAAGAAATGAAGCTGTGGTTAAACAGAGAGTCCTGCTAACAGGGAGGAAGCGATGTGTCAAAGTGCTGCTAGTCACACTAAGCCAGCAGGAAAATGTTTAAATCATCTGATTTCCAAACATCATAAAACGAAGTTAATCCACACTCAAATAACCATATGCCTAATTACCCTTAATATAAAATGTAATGTCTGATTGGCAAGCCAATAAGTTGGAGGAAATCTTTGTCTAAAATTTCTATTCCAACTTACAAGAAACTACATCTCAAAAACAAATCAACAAATCTTTCTCAGCCTTGTCCTTCGGTCTCAACACAACCACAAATACACTAAAAACTACTCTTGCTTAATTAAAACCATGCTGTGTTCTCTAATTTAGTTCATTTGCTATTTGCCTTTGCATGGTGAGACAGAAATTTAACTTGTTTACCATTCTGCTTTCCAGGGGAAGAAAAACTATGACAACTTAAAAAAAACACACACACACTTCAAAAATCAACAGTTTACAACAGCTTCTAGGCGTCCTACCCTGGGTCTGTATGGAAAGAGATTATGAACTTGTCTCACTCTCAATTTAACTAAGGAACGCACTGGCTAGTACCGTCTCCCTATCCCTTTCCACATCCAGCTTTGTTCAGTGAAAGTACTCAAGCCAAGAATATGCCCGTCTACAGTGACCTGGAGGGGCTTCCTGAGCTCTGAGGGACTCACACACAGTGACCCTCTAAGCCCGATGTCCACGTTCCTAGCCACTAGGACACACAGCCGCAGGTCCCTTAACAAGAAGTCAGTCACGTCAAGATCTGATTTTGAGGGAGGCTGTTCGTGTTGGTCAGGTATTTGGGCATGCAGTTATAAAATTTAAAGTGTAGGACTGGAGCTAAGAAAGAGGCGCTAGAAATAGAATTTGGGGAGACACTCGTATAAAAGTAAAAGCGGGAACTATGGTGGTGAGTTACCACAGGAAAAATTATCGAGAAAGGAGGTAAGAAGGTGAAGTTCAGATGTGGATGTGGAGACAAACCACAATAAATTAGTCTGAAGATGAACACAGTGAAGAAGGAAGGGTTTGATTCCAGGTCAAGGCACACATCTGGATTGCGGGTTCGACCCCTGGTGGGAGTGAGGGAGGCAACTGAGCAGTGTTTCTCTGTTTCTCTCTCTCTCTCTCTCTCCCTCTCTTTCATCAATGAGATCATCCTGGATTATCTGGGTGGGCCCTAAATCCAGAGACAAGTGCTCAGACAAGAAAAAGGCAGAGGGAGACTTTACACACACACAGGCACGGGAGAAAGCAATGAGGCGATGGAGGAAGAAACTGGAGTGATGTGGCCTAGGAAGCCAAGAAACGCCAACAGGCACCTTGAAACTGGAGGGAGGGAAGGATTCTTTTCTAGAGCCTTCAGAACTGTGAGATGATAAATTTGTTGTTTTAAGCCACTCAGTGTGTGGAGATGTGTGGCAGCCCTAAGAAACGAACAGCACTCCAGGATATAGTCACAACTTTCCCCAGTATAAGATCAAAAAAGTGACATAGGTACAATTAAAAAATCAGGATTCAAGCAAAGGTCTGAGTGACTCTGGGGGCCAGCAAGTTGGAAGAAGAAATGGGTGAAAGTCATAAAGGAGAGGGAGGGACAAAGGAAAAGAAAACTCTTCAATGTAAACAGTTACAAGGGAAGTGACAATGGGAGGGATAAACCAGATGTCCACTAATGCAAGGAGGAAGTCAGGGGGGCCCTTAAAGTTACAAGAGAGAAAACGGTTTCCCATATTATCTACAGAACACATAAGGAAATAAACAATAGGGGAAAATGCAAAATACCACTTACCTACGCCCCTTGTTGTTAACTACAGCTATGCAAATCAGGTATCTCTGAATTTCTAAGAACTCACAATAATCTTTTAAATATCTAGTTCAGAAGCTTAAAGGTTTTCTTCTTACCACATCTAGCCCCTTTTCAACAAATTTCCAGAAATTACTCATCCAAGTTCATAAAGCTAGATATATTTTCTCCAATAATAATGTTATAAACCCCAGGATTAAATCAGACTATACAGGAAATACCGCTCTTGGGTTAAGCCATTAAATATTATTCAAAAACATGATTTTAAATAATTTTTATTTGGACATTATTTCAAAGTTTTTAATGGGACAAAAATAAAATAGTACAAAGAAAAAAATAATAATAAATAAATAACTTCTAGGCTGTGCCAGGCTACAAAACAAACAATTCACTTTATGTCCAAGTACTATTTAAACAGTATCTTACTATGGTAATAATAATTCAGTCAGGTATGGGCTCAAGGAAATACGCAGTGCAAATAATTACCAACCTACAATCTCCTCCTCCTCATCTTTAGAGCAAGCCATGGGCTGACCAGTGAAAAGAGAATGAAAGAATTCTGTGTTCACCATCCCATTTGATCAAGCAATCACATACAGTACATACGTAGGTCAGAACTTAGCCAGCAGCTCAAGCTTTGATGATGTAGACACTAAAAATTAACAAGATATTCTTTACAACAGGTGTTTTGCCAATTGCACTCTGCAGCTTAACAGTTTTAAGTTATTTCTAGAGATTATTTGTGTTTGAGTACAGATCAAGGTGAAATATTTTTAAATAAAATTTGAGCCTGGCTGGGCGGCTCATTTGGTTGGAGCATTGTCTCATGCACCAAAAGGTTTCAGGTTCAATTCCTGGTCAAGGCGCATAACAAGGTTACGGGGTCGATCCCCAGTCAGGGCACATGTGGGAGAGGGAAGCAACTAATGGATATTTCTCTCTCACATCGATGTTTCTCTCTCTCTACCCCCACCCCCCCGCCTCTCTAAAATCAATGAAATATGTGCTCGGGTGAGAATTTTTTTAAAAAATTGACTTTTCCAACGATCTTATTAAGGAAGTTCAGGGTAAAGATGTATTTATTCAACAGTACTTACTGAATGCCTACCATTTGCCAAGCAGTACCAGAAACTAAGGAGCCATGGGAGTGCCTCTATATATATCAAAACCCTGAAGAGGCATAAACCACCTAAAACATTGGAAATACTTTTGCAACAACCAGATCATCAGTTCAAGATAGTTTAAACTTAGCTGGTAATGAAAACAATAGATTCTGAACATAGAAATATGAAAACACCAATACAAGATAGCTATCAGCACTGTCATTTATTAATTCACTGTTATTTACTTAAAATAAATGCTTAGCTTCTTTAAAGAATGAGAGGAGCCCAAAGAGTTAAGAATTATAAACCAATACATTGGAGAACAGCAGAATCAGAAGGAAATGAGGGAATCAGGGAAGGAAGAATGCAGACAATTAAATAGAGTTTTAGAATCAAATCAGTAGGGAAATTTACTTAATGAAATTACAGAGTAAAAGATGAAACTATAAATAAAACCCCCAGAAACACTACATAATTATGGAAAATTTATGATTTCAGAGTACATAAGATGAATGTGAAATGAATCTCAATCCACTTACAAATTCTATCAGGAGGAAAAAATATAAGTGAGACCAATCTGAACTCTATGTTTTATAATCATCCCCAACTTCCTTGTGTTTTCACAATTAACATACCTTTCACAATTACTTATTCACGAAAGGAAAATTACTGTAAAATAAGCAGGAGAGAAAAGAACAATGCATGGGAAATGAATTTCAAAGATTTCCAAAGCTAAAGAGTATTTTCAAATCAATAAACAAGGCACCTTATAATTCTCTACCATAGGTCTCTTGAGTTAAATGTAAATAAAGTCCAGTTTTCCCTTCTCTGAGTCAAACAAGAAATTGCCCTATAATTAGAAGTCTTAACTTCTGAGTGATTAACTTAATTATCAAGAAGGTAATATATATAACATGGCTTCAGTAAAGTCATATTAGCACTAACAAGCCTCAAATATTAGAAAAGATAATATTTAAATCAAGATATCATGTTAAACAAACTTCATATAACTACTTAACTGTAAAGATATTATCAAAAGCCTTTTCTAGCCAAATACTGATTAAAAATTTATTTGTTCTGTTTTTAAAGTATAATTGGCCTACAACATATTAGTTTCAGATGTACAACATGATTTGACATTTGTATACATTGCAAAACGATCGCCATACATCTGTCACCATACAAAGTTACAATTTCTTGTGATAAAAATGTTTAAGCTTTACTTTCTTAGCAAATTTCAGTTTTTCAATACAGTATTATTGATTCCAGTCACCATGCTGTACATTACATCCCCATGACTTTTCATTTTATAACTGAAGTTTTATCTCTTGATCCCCTTCACCCACTTCACTTACCCCCCAAACCCTCTCCTGCCTCTGGCAACCACCAATTTGTTATCTGTATCTATATAAGTAAAATCATACAGTGTTTGTCTTTCTATGCCTGACTTACTTCACTTAGCATACCTTTGTTGTTACAAATGGTAAGATTTCATTCTTCTTTATGGCTAAGTAGTATTCCATTGGACATATGTACCACCTCTTCTTTATCCAGTCATCTATCAACGGGCACTTAGGTTGCTTCCCTATCTTGGCTACTGTAAGTAATGCTGTAATGAACATAGGGGTGCATATATTTTCTGAATTAGGTTTTTCATTTTCTTTGGGTAAATACCCAGAAATAGAACTGCTGAATCATCTGAAAGTTCTGTTTTTAATTTTTGAGGAACCTCCATACTGTTTTCCATAGTGTCTGCACCAGTTTACACTCTGACCAACCATGCACTAGGGTTCCTGTTTCTTCACATTCTTACCAACACTTGTTCTCTCTTCTTTTTGATAACTGCCATTCTGACAGGTGTGAGGTGGTATCTCATTGTGGTTTTCACTCACATTCCTGATGATTAGCGATGTTGAGCATTTTTTCATATACCTGTTGGCCCTAATTTGCCGTCTTTGTAAAGATGTCTGTTCAGATCCTCGGCCCATTTTTAAATCAAATTGTTTGGGGGTTTTTGGTTATCAAGTTGTAAAGTTCTTTATGTTTTAGATATTAACCCCTTATCAGATGTATGATTTACAAATATCTTCTCCCATTCAGTAGCTTGCCTTTCCATTTTGCTGATAATGTCCTTTGCTATGCAGAAGCCTTTCAGTTTGATGTAGTTCCATTTGTTTCTTTTTGCTTTTGTTGCTCTTGCCTTTGAAGTCAGTTCCATAAACACATAGCTAAGGCAGATGTCAAGGAGCTCACGGCCTGTGTTTCCTTCTAGGACTTTTATGGTTTCAGGTCTTACACTCAAGTCTTTAATCCACTTTCAATTAATTTTGTGTATGGTGTAAGATAGTGATCCAGTTTCACTTTTTGCATGTGACTATCCAGTTTTCCCATCACCATTTATTAAAGAAACTATCTTTTCCCCATTGTATATTCTTGCCTCCTTTGTTGTAAGTTAATTGATCACATATGCCTGGGCTTATTTCTGGGCTCCCTATTCTACTGATCTGTGTGTCTGTTTTTAGGCCAATACCATACTGCTTGGATTACTATAGCTTTGTAACAGAGTTTGAAATCCAGGAGCATGATGGCTCCAGCTTTGCTCTTCTTTCTCAAGATTGCTTTGGCTGTTCGCAGAGTCCAGGCAAATTTTAGGATTGTTTGTTCTATTTCTATGAAAAATGCCATTGGAATTTTGATAGGGATTTCACTGAATTTGTAGATTGCCTTGGGTAATAACATTTTAACAGTATTAATTTTTCCATCCATGAGCACAAAATCTCTTTCCATTTATTTGGGTCGTCTTTAATATCTTTCAGCAGTGTCATAGTTTTCAGTGTACACAGGTCTTTCACCTCCTTGGTTAAATTTATTCCTAGATATTTTATTCTTTTTGATACAACTGTGATTCAGATTGTTTTCTTACTTTCTCCTTCTGATGGTTCATTATTAACATAAAAATGCAACATATCTTTGCATACTGATTTTGCACCCTGCAACTTTACTGAATTTGTTTATTAATTCTAGCAGTTTTTTGGTAGAGTCTTTACGGTTTTCTATATATAAATCCATAAATAGTGACAATTTTACATCTTCTTTTCCAATTTGGATACTTTTTATTTCTTTTTCCTGCCTAACTGCTCTGGCTAAGACTTCTAATACTATGTTGAATAAAAGTAGAGAGTGAGTATCCTTGACTTTTATTTTAAAGGAAAAGCTTTCAGCTTTCCACTGTTGAGTATGATGTTAGCTGTCAGGTTGTCATATACAGCCTTTATTATGCTGAGGTATATTCAGTCTATACTCACTTTGTTGAGAGGTTTTATCATAAATGGATGTTGAATTGTATCAAATGCTTTTTCTGCATCTATTGAAATAATCATATGATTTTATTCTTTATATTGGTAATGTGGTATATCACATTGATTTGAGATGTTAAACCATCCTTGGAATAAATCTCCCTTGATCATGGTGTATGAACCTTTTAATGTATTGTTCAATTTGGTTTGCTAATATTTTCCTGAGGGTTTTTATATCTATGTTCTTCGGTAATATTGGCCTGTAATTTTCTTTTTTGTCTGGTGTCCTTGTCTGGTTTTGGTATAATATTGGCCTAGTAAAATGAGTTTCGAAGTGTTCCCTTCCCTTCAACCATTCGGAAGATTTTGTGAAGGATAAGTATTAGTCTTTGAATATTTGGTAGAATTCACCAATGAAGCTATCTCGTCTTAGACTTTTGTTTTGGGGGAATTTTTTTATTACTGATTCAATCTCATTACTACTATTAACAAGGCTGTTCAGATTTTCTATTTCTTCCTGATTCAAACTTGGAAGATTATATGTTTCTAAGAATTTACCCATTTCTTTTGAGTTGTACAATTTGTTGGAGTATAACTGTTCATAGTAGTCTCTCCTTGTGAGCCTTTGTATTTCTTTGGCATCAGCTGTAATTTCTCCTCTTTCAAGACTGATTTTATTTACTTGAGCCCTCTCTCTTTCTGTCTTGGTAAATCTAGCTAAAGGTCTGTCAATTTTGTTTATCTTTTCAAGGAACATCCTCTAAGCTACCTTTCTTATTTTAACTGAGGATGGTTTTAACTGTAGCTTAAACCAAACTCTGCTTAGTTCTGCTATGATGAAAACCAAATATGCCCATGATACGTAACAAATCAAGTTGGCCCAATATAGGACTTACATGGTAGAGAAAAGATAAAATTTGGGGTGCTACTTGAAATTCTCCAGTGGTCCCAAGACATGAGGTAAAAATACCTAGTAATAATTGGAACTCCTAATTTTGCAAGGGCATGTCATGGCATTCTAGGCATCCTCAGAAAATCTACCTATTATTTTCATGTCTTTTTATCCTGACAAAAGACAGAAATGGAAAGAAAAGGTCTTTTAAATATTAAATCACCATGTCCTCCAAAAATTTAAAATAAATAAATAAATAAATAGATTCAGAGAGGGAAAAAGAAGAATGAAAGAAATGACATGGACAGGCTGTTCTGATTAAACTGGTAAACTGCAGTCTGAGGCAGTGGTGACAACAGTGAGCTTAGTAAAGAGGCCAGGAAAACTGACCACAAGGAGAATACTGTAAACACACAAAGCCTCAGAGGCTCTCAATGCTCTAAGGACTCCCAAACATGACCTAGGAAATCCAAGCTCTAGAAAAATCACTGCAACGCACCTCCTTCCTCTCGGCTCAGTTCACAGCAGCTCCCCACCCACCTCCACATTTTTTCTTAGGTTAAGACAAACATGAAAGGCAGCCCTGAAAGGGAAAACAAGTCACAGAAGGAAGTGTGGGTGGAAGAAGGGACAGGTGGAAGAGCAGGTCTGCCTTTGGCTGGGTGAGCAAGACTGCTACAGAGCAGAACACAGCACAAAGTAACTGGGCTTAGAGGGCTATCAGAAGCCTGTCCGGTCTCCCAAGCAAGGCACCTTCTCCTGCCTTAAGAGGTCTGAAACCCTCCACTTGAAAGCATAAAATGAAAGGAGAGCTTATAAGTCTACTTATTTCATTGTTTACAGCTCAATTAGAGTGATTTGGTTTGGTTTCTTTACAACGAACCAAAAATCTTCCTCGTTGTAATTACCCTCACTGCTATCTGAAGCTATCCAAAACAAGTTTCATCTCTCTTTTATATGGTATCCCTTTAAGCTGAAGAAGAGAGGGCTCCTATTTCCCCCAAATCTTCCATTTTCTAGGGCAACAATAATCAGTTCCTTCAACTGAGGCACAGTGGACAGAGTTAGATATCCCAAGGTGTACATTTCAGCTCTTCCAACAGCAATGTGAGACTCTGGGCAAATGACTATCTTTGGAAGCCTGTCTTCCCTTCTCTTTCTTTACAACGAGGCTATCCTACTAGTGTGGGGTTGGGAGTATGACAGGGACCCCTCCACGGACAAAGCAGTGGGCTAACTTTGGGATCTGGTTCCTCAGGCTTCTTTGCACACAGCTTTGGCTCCAGAAACACAGGCCTCTGTGTCCAAGATTCTCATGGCCCTGGGCCCTTGGTCACAGGAGTAAATAAATATAGGGGCTGTGGTGGGGAGGGGAGTAGCAACACCTACAATCACTAAAGCCACAGTACAAGTGCCTTCAGAAACCTTCTAATACATCCAATACTAAGCAGGCTGCTCTCAGGATGGGTTAGAAAATTACCCACCCTTGATAACAGTCTAGAGGAAAATGCCTTCTGTGCCCAACCAAATTCCAAACAGTGTTTGGAATATCTACCATATACAGAGACTACAAATCTAGATTAGGAGTTTTTCTTTTAAAACTATCCACAGACAGGGCTATTTTTACCTTTGATAAACATTAGAAGGCAGTAATGATGAACACTGTTGAAGAATAAAATCATCACTATATCATCCTGCCACATTGTTTAACAGACCTCAAATTTACTCATAAAAGAGTAACGTGAAGAATGGTGTTTAGCACTGTCAGAGTTCAATGAATCAACTTTCCCTTCAAAACTACCTCATTTCCCAGAAGGCCCTAGGATTTAGATCCGCTAACGCTGAAACAATAGAGCTGAGTTACATACACTGCTCAAAAACGGCAAGCTGACTGTGGCAGACAATCTCTCGGAACTCCTCCCCATGTCCTGGAGTGTGGACTGGACCTAGTGACTCTTTGCTGAAAACAAAAATATGGCAAAGAAAATATGGAGAGGCCCATGTGTCAAGGAACTGAGTGAGGCCTCCAGCCAACAACCTGCACACCTTCAAGTCCACGCGGGTGAACTTGGAAGCAGATCCTCCACCAATGGAGCCGTCACCCACAGCCCTGACCACAGCCCCGACCAACACCTCATAGCCTAGTAAGGGGCCCTGAACCAGGGGCAACCAGCCAAACCATGTCCAAGTTCCTGACCTGCATAAACTCTGAGATGATATGTGTGTTGTTTTAAGCCCCTACATTTTGGGGTAATCTGCTGGAAAGCAAGAGAGAGCTAATACACTGGCCAATCCTGGCATTTTCTCCACTGTTCCTAATGCCCTCCATATTCCCCCAAGGCGTCTTGAACATCCAACGCCACAAAGGCACTGAGGAGTCGGCTGGCGAGAGAACGAACTGGAGCTGCCATACCAAGAGAAGTGATTTAATCAGGAACGTTCAGTCAACAATTCTTTTTTTTTTTCCCCTTTACATTCTCACCCAAGAATATATTCTTATTGATTTTTGGAGAGAGAGGAAGGAAGAGAGAGAAACATCGATCAGTTACCCCCCATACATGCCCCAACCAGGGATTGAACCCGCAACCTAGGTATGTGCCCTGACTGGGAATCGAATCCACCACCTTTTGGTGCACGGGGTGATGACGCTCTAACGGAGCGACCCAACCAGGGCAACAGTTCTTTACCAAGCCTCTAGTATGTGTCAAGGCAGGAACCAAATCTCTTCACCTCGTCTAGGCAACAGTTTACTCCATGCTGGGATTGTTCACAAAAACAGAGCCCCTCGTTCTAAACAGGTAACTCAGTTACCCACATCATCGGATAGGAACTCCCTCAACTTCCCTCTCCACGTGCATCCAATTTTTGCCATCACAAACACCTTTATCTCCTCCCCTCTCCCATCTCCAAAGTTAACCTATCTATGCACTGATCCTGCTCCCTCCTCCTGGTCTCCCTGATTCCAATCTTGTTCCCTTTAGCACATTCATACCAGTGCAGCCTAAATATTTCTAAAATGCAAATCTGATCATGTCACTCTCCTACTTAAAATTCAAGCTCAATGGTTTGACACTGTCCTTAGGCTGAAGTCCAAGTTCTCAAACCCAGCTTACAAGAATTTGTATGAATGGATTCCTATTTATCTCTCTGGCTTCAGCCCACGCTCCCCCCTGTGGCTCTATGCTTTAGCCCTGTCCCCCCCCCCCTTTTTTTTTTAACTTTCCATTTCTCTCTCACCTCTTAGCCTTCAAATACTCCATTCCTGCCCAACCCTTTAATTACCTAACTAGAGCTTCTGACTTCAGCTTAATCTTCCTCTTCTCCCTAATTCCTAAACTACTTTAGTGTTCCCGGCTGCAAACTGGTACATCTATAACTGTACTTCACACTCTACTCTAGAATAGGTACCCGTCAAGTTTGTGAATTTCCCACTGGCTACATGCTCTATGAGAACAGGGGCCATGTAGATCCTGTTCAATGCTGAACCACAGTTCCTTGTACAGACACACATTTGCTGCATGAATAAGTAAAAATGAAGTCTTCCTAGATCATGTCGTAATATGTTCCCTTTCTCAAATATTCACACCTCACCTTTACTCCCTAAGCCTCCACATAAGCTCAGATCTTCCCCTCTTGTAAAGTTCCTCTGACCCTATACCCTTTTACTCAGCCCCTGCCTTCCACTAAATGAGTCACTTTCACTCCACCTCTAATTTACTACCCAACTCAAGGCAACTAGTCGGAGCCCCATGACACCACAAGAACTGCTGTTGCAGTGGCTGTCATAGGTCTCCTACTTACCAAGTCGACAATTCTCCTTCCAGACGTCACCCCACTGAACTTTACCCCACTGCAATACTGGCCTTGCTGAGCATCATTTTAATTAATTAATTAATTTATTTTCACAAAGAACTCTCTTCAGTTTCATGATCTCTCTCCCTTTATTTTCCTGCTCCTATTTCTCCCCTGTTCTAAGCTGTTGGACCTCATCTGTGGCTACCTTCTCTTCAGCCTCCACAAGCTCTTCTTAGGCAGCCAGTCATCTAAACTGTCCAGGGTGTCAACCTCACTGACTCCCATTTGGGATTGGGGAGTAAAAAGGGTAGCAGAGTCTCCTGGGAAACTTTTCAAACTACACGTGGATCTTCTTCATATTCCAATTTAGCCCCCATATTTCCCATTTAAGAGTAACTAACCCTGGGAGTCACTTCTGCTTGTTGGAGTTAGTTTTACTACTCAAGTGTGTCAGGTGAGAAATAGATAAGTATCACTCACCTTTGTGCTGAAGACACCCAAATCTCTCTCCTGTTACACATTTCTCCTGGGCTCTAAGCTCTTATTTCCACCTGCCTACCTACTGACAAGTTCTTCCTAGATATCCTACAGGCATCCCAATTCAATTTCTCTAAAACCAAAATAGCCCCCTTACAGCATGTGCCTTTCTTTATTCCCTTTATTACCAACAGCCTGGTTACCTAAGCTAGAATGCCAGCATTGTCTTAAAGCATCTCCCTTTCCTTCAATCCAACTATTCACATCTTCTCACCTCTGCCCTGATCCAGTTATCATCAGGTTCTAATCTTCTATTGACTGAGCTACTGAAATAACTTCCTCCCTGCCACTGGTTCAGTCCTCCATAATCCATACTCCAAGATAGAAGAATTGCTCTAAAACAGAGGACTGGCCCTGGCCGGTGTGGTTCAGTTGGTTGGGCACTGTTCCGAGTACCAAAAGGTTGTCGGTTCCATTTTTGGTCGCTCTCATGTCAAAGTTTCTCTTTCTCTCTCTCCCTCTCCCTTCCTCTCTCTCGAAAAATCAATAAAAATATTTTTAAATAAAATAAAAAACTAAAACAGAGGACTGCATCATTCCCCTTTTCCAAACTTCTGGTGTTTCCTACGACTCACAAGACAAAAAATTTTGCATGGGATGCATGGCTAGTTAGAAAGGCCCAGAGGAAAGAAATGACCAACACAGTGGCTTAAATCAAAAGAACCCCTTACGGTGATTACCAGAAGGGGAGGAGTAAGGGGAGGTAGAGGAAGGTAAAAGGGGGATAAATGGTGATGGAAGGACACTTGACTTGGGGCAGTGAACACACAATATACAGATGGAAGGACACTTGACTTGGGGTAGTGAACATACAATATACAGATGATGTACTGTAGAACTGTATACCTGAAATTGTATAATTTTGTTAGCCAGTGTCACCCCAATAAATTCAATTTAAAAAAAGAACCCCTGAAAGGTGCCACCTAGATGAGAGCACTTGGTGAGGGGAAAACTAAAAGGATCTTTGAAACACAAAGCAGATAACAGATCAAAAGGAACACAACCAGGCTCACCCAGCCAGGGCCAAGAGGCTAAAGGGCTGCGGTAGGAAAGCTGCAGGGCAACCTGCGAACTTCTGCGCTCATCAAGAAAAACCCAGCCAAAGGTCAGGAGGGGCTTTGAGCAAGAACCTAACTAAGCCACCCACTTCCACAACACAGATACTTGCACATATACCCCAAAATCCTGACCACCCATCACCAACTCCACCAATCCCCGCAAGGCACAAACCCCCTTGAGGCCCAAATAACAAAGCACTTGGACAAGAGATTCCTTCAAAGGGCCCACGGGAATTCAGACTCGAGTGGCCCAACCAGATTCCACCTTTACTCAAAGAATAAAGCAGCCTGTCAGCTGTCTAAGACTCTGGTGAGTCAAAGGAACAGTGAAATCCCCACTTCCAGGGGAGTCATACAATCTTCCCCATGATTAGAGGCACATAAACTTCTTTCTTAATCACAGACAGCTTCAAGAAAGTTGCGTGAGCCAAGACCAGTTTTTCTCTGCCAGGAATTTTAGGGACCTCAAGCGCCAGAACACCAAACACTAGGCTAGGCAGGAGATCCCCGAGACTTTTCCCAGTCTGGCCACCTACCACCCCACACCGGAAGTGGTAGCCAGATGGAAATACTCCTGTTTTCTGGAACCCCATGCTGTTCCCTCTGACTAGAATTCCTTACTCCAGATAAATCCTATCTATCCTCAAGGACTCACTGCAACCACCACCTCCTCTGGAAATCCTTAACCAGCCCTCAACACCTCCCCCACTGCCCCCCTCTCCCCCCCACATGCTTTTCAAGGACTTGCTTCAGCTCTTTCGTGGTGCTCATCCCATAGTGTGAGGGAGGAAGTAACTGCGTGTTAAGTCATCTCTCTTCCATGCCTCAAACAATGTCTAGCCTATCTGAGGTTCTCTACTCATGTTGCTGAAGGAATCTGCAAGTCAGCTCACCTCCTCCTATAACACTACAGCCGGAAAATGACTACGTTGTGGTGGAAGTTATACTGGAAACTGCTTTCATACTAAATGGAATTCCATTCTCAACCCAGCCAGTTTCCCTGGAATGAAACAGCACTCACCTTTCTGCAAGCATGCACAGAGGTAGAAACTGAGGGAGAACCAATTCTTGGCTCCTGCCTCTACTAGGTGGGCTAGGGCAACTTGTCCATGGGCTTTCGTGGGGGGTATCTAAACACCAAGTTTCCTCACTACTCAAGTTCATAATATAAAGACTATTCATGTTTCCTGCATGATTCAGAACTTTGAGAAAAATGTTTCAAATCATTCTTAAAATAAAATAATGAGCTTTGAGTTTGATGGAACTCATTGCAGATTAAGACCCAAACAGCCAAAAAATTGTTGAGCAACATGGGAAAACATTAGAAGCTAAACAGATTATGCTGCCTACAAGTGTGGTACTATCTGCTCATAAACAGGGGTGAGGGGAGGGGGGGAAGAACACAGGTGACAGAGACTAAGAAAGAGCAGCTAAAATGATAGGACGCCTGGGGTAGGCACACGGAAAAGCAGGTCTCTGGACGGAAAAGGTAGGGAAATACAATCCACGTCTACTAAACAGCGTGATGTGGACAAGATTAATACAAACTTTTAAACAGAGGAGATGCAAAACATTTATTTAAATTCATAAAAAGTGCTCTCTTATACAACGCATACTTTAGTCATAAGAAAATTTTGCCTCAAGATGCAATTCAGGTTAAAATATGAATTATTTAAAAAAGATTCCAGGTGCCTATAATGTAAACTAGTTTATAAGAACCTAATTAGTTTTGAGTCCGTCACATTAATAAGAAATCTACGATGAAATGGAAAGTATGCATAAAGCATTTCTGCAGCATACCAAATTACCATGGTTGTTTTGAAATTCAGATTCTGCAACTGATTGTTGCATTGTGAGCGGAACTAGCCACGATTTTCATGGAATATTATTTTTACTTGAAAGAACTGACGGTTAGTTAGCCTTCTGTATTTGACCTGCATTTTCCCAAAAATGAACAAAGTGAACCTGACACTTCAAGAAAAACTGACAATACCTGTTGCCAATTATGAAATTCAAGCTTTCAAGCAAAAATGTGAATTCTGGAAAACTGTTTCCCAATACTTAAAAGATAAATAAGGAGGCTTTTTTCCCTACTAAATAATACTGGGTTCAGGAAATGGATTCCATTTAGCACACTGATAGAACTTTGTAAGTGCTGCTTTTCATTCTTGCTACTTTTTAATCAATTTTTTAAAGTTATAAATTCTAAGACCCATCAAAACAGTAGTTTAAAGTGTGTGAACCTAAGAAAATTGCCAAAATTTTAATGACGTATCAGTGATCTATGGCAAACATTAAGCATAAATAAGAAAAATTTATTAGTCTTTCACTTCAACTGGATTTTAAGAATCTACATATTAACTCACTAACAAAAAATGGGTGACTATCAAGTACCAGCTGGAACTCTGATTTCCTTTGGTTAGCTTTCTGAGTAACATAACTCTAACATGTTACTCAAAACACCAAGAAAATAAGAAAATGGTTATCTAAGTATATAAAAAAAATTTTTCTCCAAAATCTCTGTTAAGTGTCTAATAAAATAACATCCCCCAAAGATGTCCAATCCTTAAAGAGCTACATGAGAAAATTTTTAAAAGTACTAGAATAAGGAGTTAATTTCTAATACTTCCAAAATGCAGAGGATCTTAAGAAAAGCCTGCTGAATATTTTAGCTAACTACTTTCAAATCCACTAAGCTATCACTGTCATTTCTTCTACAGGCTCCAAGGAGTGTCTTAATTAACCTAAAGAAAAGCTGCGTTATAGGGAAATAATATGTTAACATATTAATACTTCTTCAACTTTAACCTCAAACTTCTATTTTGGGATAAGTCAAGGTTTCAACAATTTGTGTCTTCTCAAGCATCTTCTGAGCTTATATCTTCACTGAATCCGAAACTTAACCAAGAAAAAAGTCAAGTTGTACACCCGAAACTAATATAATATCGTATTTTAACTACTTTAGTAAAAAAATAAAATAATAAGATATAAAAAATTAATTCAGTCCATTTTTTTACTTTGAGAAGTACTGAAATAAATTAAAATGCCAACTTGTTCAAGAGTTTAAAAAGTATTTCACTTAAAAAAAGGAAAAGTCTCATGGTAATTTTATGAAATTAAACTATCTCAATGAGGTTTGCTTCTCCCTCCAACCCTGCCCCACAATTCATTACAATAATCTATAGCCACACAAGACAATGCCCTGATAATAACTCCATCTCAAAATTCTGCAGGTGTTTTTACTCTGTAAGAGGCCATACATTTTTAGCTAAATCAAAGGCAGAAATGACACTGGCTTAAAAGGCCCTTAGTGTCTAACAAGAAATGAAAAGAGATGCCACACTGGTACTAAGCAATATAACATTAAATACATAACAACCAGGGGAAACTCAGAAAAGTTTTGGAAACACAGTGTGTCTTAACAATCATCTGAAGTCGGTATTTCTCATTCATTAGAATGCCACACTGGCACATCTTTTCAACCAAAGGGGGATGAGGAATTAGAGTATTTAATAAAGAAGCCAATTCAAGCAGATTATACAAAAGTGTATTTTAGCCCAAAGGCCAAAAGATGATAAATAGGTTAAAATGTTAAACTACTAACTTGCATAATTGTTATTTTAATTATTATTTTATCTCAGAAGTCATCCTAACAGGTAGGAGAGGGTACCCATCCTTGAAAAGCAGACTAAATAATGCAGCATTTTTTTTTATACAAGACAACCCATGGCCTAAAAATTTCTAAAGTATGGCACAAATGTTCACTGACCCCATTCTTATAAAGTGACCTAGAACACTAGAACACCTACATTCTTGAACTCAATCACATTTCCTGCCCTTGGTTTCTCTATCACATTTTTACAGCCTGATGTTATACACGAGGGTGTTTGAATCAAACTACGATGAAGCCCTGCGCTTAAGCCTAAGGGCTTGATGTTACACGGATAAAGCTGTCATGAACACGCAAGAAAGAGACCGGGGGCATCCAGGCCATCACCCCTTAATTTTGCTATGTCCATTTAATGCAGTCTTTAGGTAATTTAAACGTGCATTAACAAAACTCACATACCGAAGCTATGCCCCGAGGCAGTTTGACACACGTGAAACAGCATTTCAAATAAAAACACTTTCTGCCGGGCCTCTGCTTATACCGCTTCCAAATCCCCTAAGTAACAGCCCGCGTCTCCTCCAGCGGGAACCGCGGGAGGCGAGGGCGTGTCGCGGTGCTTACCGATGCCCGGAGCCACATAGATGAAGTAGAGACAGGACGAGGACAGCGAGAAGAAGAAGAGGAAGGCGAGGAGGGAGCGATTGGAGACCCGCATCACGCGCCGCAGCACAGACATCTTCCTCTTCCCGGCCGGCAGCTCGGGCTGCGCTCTCGGGCCGGACTGGGCACCGTCCAGGCCCTAAACTTCCATGAACGTGCCAAGAACTCGGAGCCCGCGAGGGGGTCTGCGCGGGGCGCCCCGGGGGCGAGGGCCCGGGAGGGAAGCCGGGGAGGGAGGGGGCGGACGGAATGAATGGGAGGCCCGAAGGCCGGGGGAGGGGAGGCGCGGGAGGGCGGCGGGGGCAGAGGGGCCGCAGGGACCGGCGGAGGCCGGGGACGCACGCCTTAAGCGCTCGGCAGAGGCGGCCGCCGGGACCCCAGGCGGGGAGAGGCGCGGGCTGCGCCCCGCGGCGCCCCTGCGGAGAAGGGCAGCTGCCTGCAGCGCGCCCCGCTGCCCCGCGGCTCCGGCGGCCGCGTCCGGGGTCCGGGACGAGGAGCCGCGGCGCTGGGGATCCGGCCGCCCGCGCGCCGCAGGCCTGGGCCGCCGCCTCCTGCTCGGCTGCGGCGTCTGGTGCCTGCGCGGGACTAGCGTGCGCGCCGGGGCACGCGGCACGCGGGGGCCTGCGGGGGCCCTGGGGGCCGAGGAGCTGCGAGCTCGCCGGCGTGCAGCCTCCTCCTCATGCCGCACCGGGCCCCGGCGCCCCGCGGCGGCCGCGGAAACCGAGCGCGGGCGAAGGCAGCGTCCGGGCCAGCGACCAGCGCGCTCCGGCTCTGGCTCCGGCTCCTGCCGCTGCCAGCTGCCCGTCCGCCCGCAGAGGCGGCAACCGCAGCAGCATCACAGCCGCCAGCGCGGGTGAGGCTCCCCCGCCGGCACCGCCCCCGCACGCGAAGAGCGGCCCAGCGACTGGCGCTGCGGGCAGAGCCGCGGGGCCCGGAGAGGAGGAGCCCGGGCGCCGTCGGAGCCGCGTGTGGGTGGCGGGGCTGTCGGCTCTGCAGGGGCGGGGAGCCGGGGGAGGAAAAGCGGGACGCGCGGGAGAGCCCGGAGACCCCTGGGGGCTGCGCGCGTTCGCTGGAAACTGCGGGCTGCGCTGCGCCGCGCCGCGCCGGCACCCGCGGAAACCTGGGGCCCCCCGCCCACCCCGCTTCCCAAACACCGCGCCTCCTGATTGGCCGGCACCGCGGGAATATCGGCCCCCTCGCCAGGCGCCGGGACCGGGGCCCCCACCGCCTCCTGCGTCACCGCCGCCCCCGCTCGCCTGGGGACCCCGGAGCTCGCTGCGCTATTTGGGGCTGAGAGGCTGGTCTTGAGCCTCTGATGCTCAGCTCCACCCTGGGGATCAGTAATGAAGGATGCGATACCTGAAGGGAAAGGGGTATCTCGAGGAAGTGACTTCAATGGGGCAATTTCCTCCCAAAATACACGCTCCGGGAACAAGGTGTTTTTCCCATCCTGGATTAATGAAACCTCCCCTCCCGCACTTCTTATGGAAACGAACTGTCACGACGTGATCTGGATCCATATATGTCCCTGATAGTAGGACTTGCCTTCCCATATGAAGGTGAGAACTGGGTAGTCCCACTGTCACTGCTGTATATCCATTCAGCTGGGCGGAAAGGGCTCCCGTGCAGCCTGTAGGCCTTTGAGCTTTAATGGGCAAATTGTTTTAATTCACCGTCTAGGCCGTGGCCCACCCTTTGTTCAAAAGCTGCTCCTTTTTGCTAGCTAAATTATGTGGATCCTTAGCTATATCACATTTTTCCAAGGTGTGTGCAGATGTTTGTTTTTCAGCTAGTAACGTGGATGCTCCCTATTGCCATTATTTTGTTCAGTATTTCTAGATGCAGTAGGTCTGAAGCGAGTTTGGTTTGCTTCAAACCAAATGAAAAGGCAAAGTTTGATTGCCAGCAAATTTGGTACCTTCCTAGCAAGATATCCATGCCTTAGATTGTCTCTGAGATAGTGCTATGCTATGTGGAGCCTGAAACACCTGAGCCTATAATTCCACTAAGGCCTTTTTTTAACTATGAAACTTATGGCAAGCTATATTACCCTCTGCAAGCCTCTTTTCTCAGCCCTCAGATGGTGGTGTGATACCACCTTGCAAGGCTGTGGAATTAAACGGGATAACTGTAAAATGCTCAAGTCTGGCACCTAAGAGGTTCATTTGTACCCCATGAGTTGACTAGATGAAATCACTAATTCAAATTCAATTTTTAATATTTTGCTTTTTGGAGTACTTATAAGTTACTCAACTTCTCTAGCTAATTGATAATGTGAAAATATATGACACTATTTTGTAACATTTTTAGGTGCTTACGGGGAATCTAAAACATACAGTGTTAAATAAAAGGTAAAATTCACTTGTTAAAAAACACACAAAAAACACCTAGCCCTAGTCGGTATGGTTCAGTGGTTAGAGTGTGGGCCCTGGGTTCATTTCCAGCCCAGGGCACATACCTTGGTTGCAGGCTCTATCCCCGGCCTGGTCAGGGCGTGTGGAGGCAACCTTGATCGATGTATCTCTCTCACATCAATATTTCTCTCTCCCCATCCCCTTTTCTCTCTCTGAAAAGCAATGGAAAAATATCCTCGGGTGAGGATTTTAAAAAAAAACACCTGTGCAAGTGAAAGAAATCCATGAATGGTGAGGAAGCAAAATTTTAGTATTGCCCTCTCCAACCCTGCTGACTTTTCATCAGTTTATTTGCACCAGTTCAACTGGTGGTTTACAAAAGTAATACAACCATGCTGGCCTCGTGATGGATAATTCTTCTCAGGCAAGATTGAATTTTTAAAAGGAACGTTTACAATAAAACTAAAAGGGAACTGTTAACATCTTAGAAATTGATGACTAATCTTATTTTTTTAAATCTGAAGTCCATGTATTGATGTGCCTGGCTGGCATAGATGACTGCCTTTGGTATCTCTCCTAAGTTCACGACAGTACTTGCTGAGAGTGATTGGTTCTCCTTGGTGTAAAGCCTGTGCCAGAAAACCAGTTCAACCGATGCACAGGTTAGCATTGTTTATCACCAGCCACACACAGGCAGCCAAGCCTCCGAAGCCAGGCAGCCAGGGGCTGAATCTTAGTCACTCTCTAGTCCAGTGATGGCAAAGGTTACTTAAGCTCCCTGTGCTTCTATTTCCCCATCAGCTAAAGAAGATAATAGTGGTACCTATTAGGGTTGTTGTGGGCATTAAATTAAATGAGTTAATGCCTCTAAAGAGTTTAGAAGAGCCTGGTACCTTGTAAACACTATTTCGATACTTGTTAAATTTATTTTTTAAACCTCTTCTTTAGATCCCTCCGCCAACAGTAACAAGTGATGCTGGTCTCTTCCTGTTTAAAAACCAAATGTTCTACTGCACCACCCAGGAAGTCTCTGTCTGAGGGATGCTTTAGGATCTCATCTCATTTATTTGAGAGATGAAATACTCAAGAGCCCAAGAAGTGCTAACCAAACCTTTTCAAGATTATCTCAACTGATACTTTCTCAGGAGCCAAGTAAGGCCCACAACATTGACCTTGCAGAAATCTACTAAGTTTAATTTTATGATATCAAAGAGACCTTAAACTTATAAGAGTAAGATATTTTTTTACTTAATAGTATAGCATAACTAATAGTAAATCACAAGTAAATTTCACTTAACTGCTTTGTTCTACATTTCTTACCACCAAGTATTCCTTTTATTATTTCCTGCCCACTAGAGACCCCATGCTCATAAATATTTGGATATAAAACTGAATAAGTTAAGTTATAACTAATCATTTTCTATTTGTATTAATCAGAAATATATTACTGAGATTTCAATTACAACAAAAAATATGTATACTTTTAAAAACTGTTTAATGAGATGGATGACATTTTACTTGGTCCATGCTAAATGAGTGAGGTTAAACAATATCCTTTAAGTGCTTTGGATTTGCTCCCAACCTTGGTAAAGTAAAAGTCAATGCCTTTTTTTCTGTGGATTTGGAAAGAAAGTAGCACCTAGAAACTCACTTTTACACTAGCTGAGGGTTCAGACCTCTGTATTACGATCACTGATTAAATATAGTAATTTATATATTTAAATACATGTCTCAGCATCTGAGATTCAGTTAAAGAAAATTGTTAGGTTGATGGATTATGTTTAGACAGTTATGTAATTGGAATGTAGTTTGTATAAAAGTTAGACATTGGCATGATTCATAAAATGGAATATATATTCCACAGTATTGTTGCAGTACAGAAACTTCTCTTAAAGTCCAAAATGAGAAAATTAATTGTTTGCTTTATCCATTCTTCTTTTAAAATTTAACTTTATTATTGAAAGTATTACAGATGTCCCCACTTTTTCCCTTCAATGACCCCCATCCACCCTGCTCCTGCCCCCTCCCCAGGCCTTCCCTGAACTATTGTCTGTCCATGGGCTATGCATTTATCCATTCTTTTTCTCAGCTTAATGCTAGGTTTATTCAGCAGATTGCTAGTTTTGCCTTACTGGAAATCCAAGCTGCCAAGGCATAGCCCCTGACAGGCCCTTACGCTACCTGGAAAAAGAAACCTGCCCAGGGGCAGATGGAATGAGAATCTGTTCAGAAAACTGTGAGGTTGGAGTATAGGAGAGTAGACAATAGAAAGCAAAGAGAGGAGATTGAGAGGATGGTTGTATCATATACAAAGCCTAGTGCCTTGTACCTTGCAGGGAAAGGTGTTGAACCCCCCCCCACCCCCCACCCCGCTGCCCCCAGGGTAAACAGAGGAGGCTACCTATCTACTTGCTTGAGGCTTGGGCAGCCCAGGCCCCATGCAGCCTGTCTGAAGGCTGAGGGAAATCAAAGTCTCAGCACACGAGTAACCCAGATGCACAGGGCCCCTCAGGTGCTCATCATACTAGCTGGACAGCACTACCCTTGAGAGAAGGTCCATAAACCCGGCTACTAAACAGACAAAAAAAAGATCCACATTCCCCAGAGCTGCCTTGAATTCTAAACAGGGTGAGTCCTGGATAAGTCTGAGACATGACTTTCTTATTCATGCACATAGCTATGTTAAAAAGAAGAAAAAAACAACTTTATTGCTTGACACAGTTAAAATAATCTGGTAAGGTATTTGCAGCAACCGGCAATTATTACTGAGTTATAGTTGATTTAGGTTCCTGTCCTTATACAAGTTTTCCTAGAATAACTTCTTTAAGTAAAAAATTTTCTGTCTGCTGTATGATAAAAACTGCTTAACCTAAAATCCCACTTTACCAAAATAATATGCTTAACCGTACAACTGAAGGTACAAAACAGCTGAAATAAATCTTACCCCTCCACATTTCACAGGCCAATCATCCCCAGACCCCAGATGTCTTTAAACTGTTACTAATAGAATAATTTTACCAATATGAATTTCGTAGTGATTAATAAATAGACAATTCATTTTAAACATTTTTTATTGAGTTCCTAACCCCTGCTTGTAAAATACCAGTATCTCCTAGGAGCCCTTTTCACATGTGGCAATTCTTTAAAACCATGCTATATAGTGGAGAGGAAATCTTAATAATATGTAATATAAGTCTCATTAAAATAAGATAGGGGGTGACTTTTTTCCTACCTTTAAGAAAAAAATTTCTGGTAAGCCCTTCTCCATTGCCACAGAGAAAAGGGGCTAAAACAATAAAAGTATTATACATGTAACAGGAGGAAAATTTGTTATTAAAATCTAGACTGGCAGTAGGTGGTTTGCAGTTTAAACCAATGAAGTAAAAACAGCTCTGCCCCCTCTCTTCCCTGAAATCAACTGACAATAACAAAGAGCCCAAGAGAAATCTTCAGTGATGCCAGAAAACGCCTAAAACCCTGAACAATTTTATATGAAGAAAGCCTGGAGTATTGTCCTCCAGTCAGGGAGAATGCTGGAAGAGCATTCCTGCTCAGTACATTTAGGAGAGGTATCAGAACACGGGTGCTCTGAGTGGTGGAGCCCACGAGGGACGGAACAGTCACCAGCTCCTTTTTGAAGGAGAGTCAGCATCTTGGCTGCGTGGAGAGCCTCTCTTGCCTCTTTTGAAAACGTGGGGACATTTCCTCAAGAAGCAGGCTATTTACTGATATATCATGTGAAGGCAAAACCTTGGATGACTTGTCATCCTGAGCTGCCAATGTTTTATACACGGAAGTGTTGTGAAACTAAGCCAAAGGTAAACATACTAGATATTATATCATATGGAGATTCATGAAAAACCAGTACAACGTCCCCTAACCTGGATTACAATTATGCCAGAGAACAAAGTAGGAAGAAAGCATTCATTGGCAGTATCTTGTAATGCAGCTGTTCTTTGGGTACACTCCCTGGCACTTGCCCCCTACTAGACTGGGAATACCTAGACTGTTCCATTCAAAACAGAGATAATCAAAACGCAAACAGACTCATAGAGGCAGAGAACAAACTGATGGTTGCCAGATGGGAGTGGGGCTGTGTGGAAAAGGTGAAGGAATTAAGAACTACAGATTGGCAGTTACAAAATAGTCACAGGGATGTCAAGCACAGCATAGAGAATATAGTCAACAATATTGTAATAACTATGTATGGTGTCAGGTGGGTACTAGACTTATCAGGGGATCATCTTTTAAGTTGTATAAATGTCTAACCACTATGCTGTACACCTGAAAATAATATGATATGGAATGTCAACTGTAATTGAAAATTAAAAAGTAAAATAAAAAACTGAAATAACCAAGAAGGAACCAGCATAAAACACAAGAAAAAAAAAAAAAGAGGAAAAGCACATGATATAAGAAAGGTAGATAACAACCACATACCATAAAGAGTATACCAGGAGTCAACCTAGATTTTTTTTAATTCAAAAGAATTTTTATACATGCACAAACACATATACTTCTCTCAGGTATATATAGAGAGAGATACAAGGGCTCAAGGAAGCAGACACAAAATAAACCTGGCAGAGCTCAAGAGAAGAATGGAACAAAAGGCTACTATCACGAAAATCCTGTGCATGTGTAGAGTAGAAATAAAATAGCAGCTATTGCTGAAAACGCAATCAGAGATGCGAGATGGCAGGCTTGAGAAAGCTGAGCAACGTAAAATAATAGAGAACACCGGATAAACTCAAAAGAAAAAAATTCAAAAACATAATTGAAAAAACTAAAAAGAAAGAATACTTCTATTAATTATATATTTTCTTGGCTTCTTTTATTCCTATCAGGTCTTGCATTTGATTAATCAAATTTTATTTCATTACTTTTCCGCCTTTAGTGTTTTCTACATTCTATTTCTATTGTTTTATTGATTATCCTCAAATTCTGAACATGCGTAGTGAAATTTTTTATAATTTTAAAATTGTCAGTTTCTCTTGCTCAACCAAAGATCTAAAACAATTTAACTTCTCTATAAACAGCCTCCATTCCATATAACATACAATGCTTTCTATTTTACTTTGTTTTAAACTCCTTCAATTGCTTTTAAAAAAAAGTATTGCTGTTGCTTATTAATATTTATATATATTTTTCTAAAATATTTCACCAATTTCTTTTCTTACCATGGCTTCTTGCATCAGCTGCTTCATCTAGGTTTATTTTCTTTCTTGTTGAAGCATATTCCTAATAGTTCTTACAGTAAGGGTCTGTGGGTATTAAACTCTCAATCATTGTATGTATAAATATGTCCTTATTTTGCCCTAATTACTAAATGATGGTTGTTAGCTTGATACAGAATCGTGGGTTGACAGTTATTTTTTTCTTAAGCCCTTGAAGCTGTTATGTTATTGTCTTGTGGCATCTTTTGTTTGCTATTTGATTATCATTATTTTGTAAGTAATTTTCTCTCTATTATTATTTCTCTTTCTGTGATGTTCTGTGGTTTCTCTATTTTGTGTCTGAAATATATTTTTATACTGCTAGGGACTCGGTGTGTGTGATGTCTTTCTTAAATTCTGAAAAATTCTCAGCCATTAGTTTTCTGAATATAGCTTCTTCCCCATTCTCTTACATGCTCCTTCAGGAATTCTCTTTGATATAAGTTGGATCTTCCCATCCTCCCTGCCTGTCTTTCAATTTCTCTTCCAATATTTTTTTTCTTTATCTTTCTATATGTCACTCTAGATTAGATCCTCAGCTGTATATTCAATTCAATTGTTGCCTTGCTTTTCTATTCTCATTTTTTATCTTTCCAATATGTTTATAATGCAAGGGATGCCTCTGTCTCATAAAGCCTGTCTACCGTGTTAAAGGAAGCTAAAGGATTCGATCAACAGATTCAAAGAAGCATGCCAATATCCCCCCCAAAAATTAATACAGATTAATCAACACTGATCAATATCCTCAGCAAGCAACAAAAAAGAAATTCTTTTTTTTTTAATATATCTTTATTGATTTCAGAGAGAGGAAGCTAGAGGGAGAGAGAGAGGGAAACATCAATGATGAGAGAGAGTAATTGATTGGCTGCCTCCTGCACGCCCCCGAGTGGGGATCGAGCCTGCAACCGGAGCATGTGCCCTGACTGGGAATCGAACTTCGATCTCCTGGATCCTAGGTTGATACTCAACTGCTGAACCACACCCAGCTGGGCCAAAAAAGAAATTCTTGTAGGCATTTAAGCAAAACAAGGCCTAATCACTATAACTGGTGAAAAATTAACTGGCTCCAGACTTCTCCACAGGGTCACTGAGTTCTACAATAATTTTCGGAAGTCACCGGGGAAAGAAAATGTCATGCAATAATTTTATACCCATACAAACTGTCACTTAGTATAAAGGCCACAGACTTTCTTTCAAACATGGAAGATACTTACAACCATGGACGAAGTCAAGAAATATACTAGCCATGAGCCCCTTCTTGAAAAATCTGCTGTACAGGGAACTTCAGCTATCAAAGGGCTGAATGAAGATACAATGGTAGAGGAATGAGTTGACTGTTAAGTCAACATAAATGTAGAACAAAGGCTAAACAATTGTGGCAATAATGGTGACTGGGTGTAAACTTTAATAACTCAATTAAAATTGGTAGGAAGAAGCAAAGAGAAGATGCGAAGTAATTGTGTAAGTATATTCATTTTTTCCCATCTGTCATAGTGGGAAGAAATGGAATGTGTTTAAAGCCAATTAATCAAGTAATAGAGGTTCAATATGGTTTAGAATAACGAGGTAATCACTAAAATTATAATCTAACCAAGCAAAATCAGATTGTAGAGAGGAAAATATAATCCTATTTATATAAAGATTAAAAAACAGGCAAAATTAATCTGTGATGGTAGATGTCAGAAAAAAATAATGAGATTACTTTTGGCAGTGTACTAATCGGAAGAGGGCAAGAGAATGCCATCTGGAATCCTGGTGATCCCACATGTAACGAACCATCAATCTGTACATGTAATATGTGTGTGTTTTACCATATGTATGTCAGTAATTTTTTTAATTCAAAGAAGTAATGTTTAAAAAAATTATTCAGCCAGAACTAAAGAAATAAAAAGAAAGATAGAAAAAGAATAGACGAAAACCAATTTGCCCTTCTAATCTTAAGATAGTCATGTAGACATGAGTAAAGATATAGAGAAACAAAATGATGTAGTTAATAATGTAGATTTATCTAAAATATATATGACACTACATACTCTGTGAAAAAGAATATGCCTTTTTTCAAGTGCTTACGAGACTAAACTGATCACATTTTAGACTACTAAGATTATCTTTGGTGTCATAAGACAGTGGCACCTCAATCAGCATTTATCTTTGAGTGACCATGTGGAGCAAAGACCCAGCCCACACTCATCTGAACCTACCAACACACAGAGACATGGATTCTGAGCAAGAAATGAACCTTAGTTTTGTTAAACAACTGGTATTTCAGGAATAATTTATATTACAACATAACATAGACTATTACAACTAATAAATTAGACTAACAAAGCAATACAACAAAATAGAAATTTAGAATTAGACTCAAGTAAATATGGAAATTCAATGGTTATATAATAGTGTCATTTTCAAGCATGAGAAGTAGACATGATTAGTCATTAAGTGGAGAAGGAATAATGCTAACATCTGGAAGAAACTAGATTTACTTAAATTTTACACTAAGAATTTCCAGAGTTCAAAGTTTTAAACATAAAAATATAAAAAGTAAAACTATAAAAGTACTAGAGGAAGACAAGGTGAATCTTTTGATTATCTCAGAATGGGGGAGGTCTTTCTAAAGAAAATATTAAAAGGAATGTTTGAGGAATGCTACTAAACAAAATTTAAACTTTCTTCCTTGGAAATGCTCCATAAGCAAAGTCAAAAATCAATAACAATCTGAAAATATTTAAAATGCATAAAAGAAACAAATGATTAATATCCTTAATATATGAAAAAACACATATCAGTAAGCAATCTAGGGAAAGGGAATTCTCAGGGGAAATTATTTAAAATAAATAGAAAGTTCTTAAACCATAACACACAATTTTTAAAATGTCAAGGAGATACTCTCATTTATTGGTTTGGAAAAGAATAAACTCTATTGGCAAGATACTATCAGTGGCAGTATAAACTAACACAAACCTCTAAGGGGGCAATTGTCAGCATTTATTAATAGTTTAAATGCTTATAGTCTTCGGTACAGCAATTACTATATTTAAAAATTCTGCAGTTCTCTTTGTGCATGCGTGCAAAGACATAAACTCAAGGATATATGTTTGCAGCAGTGTTGTAAACATAGGAAGACTGGAATCAGCCAACTGTTAACATTAAGGGACTGGGTAAATAAATTACCTCATTCAGTTGAAGATCATGCTTGAGGTCTGTGAAGCAACAGAGAGAGAAAAAGGGGGGGGGGGAACACCTAAAACTCTGTTAGGAATAATTCAGAAAGAATGAGGAGCCCCAGGAATGGGTATAAAGTGGGGTGAAGTGAAGAATTTAAAGAGGGATCCAAGGCGCCTGGAAAATGCTGAGTAGCTAAGACCTGAGGAGAAAAAAAAGGTGACACAGAATTCTAAGAACAGGCTCTCTGGTACTCAGTTTTGTATTACCCCGATCCTCCAGGAAATCCAGCTACCTTCTCTGCCTGTGTTTATGGCATGCGGTTAGGGTAAGTGGGAGGGAGTAAAGGAACAGGGACTCTGGTTCCTGTTTGGACTGTTTTAGGACTTGGAATAAAGACAAGTTACAGTTGCACATTTCCTCCTAAACCAGAAAATTAGGACAAAACCTGACTTGGCAAAATATAAGCGCCTAGAAAGTCTTCAGTGATGTAGGAGAAATGCTGATTTTTCTCCATATTTGAGGTCAGAGATCAAGCCAGTATTAAGAAAAGAGTGAGCCTAAATAGCTAGAGTTCTGAGGATGCCTGGGGAGCTGTGTGATATATATATAGAATCAGAGGAGAGCCAAATAAATGTATTCCAGGCCAGATCTGACTCAGGTATTCCACAAATGTGGGAGAATTCATACAGAGGAATACAATAAAGCCGCCAGCTCAACTACTTTGCATCAGCTCTTTTGCATATAAGCCCAGTTAAGAGGTTTAAATATTATTCTAGGAGTTGATAGCCAGTGCCTTATGATTCAGAAGAGGCTAACAGCCTTTTTTTAAAAAAATCATAATAAATCATGTATCCAGGCCCAGCATTTTAATCCTTCTTTGTCACCTCTATTTCCAGCAAAAACATCAGTGACAACAAAAACTGAATATGGAAAACTGGTCCGACAAGTCTTGCAGTAAATGATAACTCAGAATATCAAGTACAAACAATAATAATTTTATAATTAATTACTAACCTGAAGAACCTAGAGGGTTTCAAGATATATGGGAATAATAGAATTGGTTAAACAAAACCTAGATCTTCTAGAAAAGAGCATTAGTGATCTTTGTGCATCAAAAAAAGGCCTGCATCCTGTGAATGCCAAAGCGTACTTCCTCATGGCTGGGGCTGCCCAGCCAGGGAGGTGAGTGAGGCCTGCAACCCACCAGTGCTCTGCTCTGCCCTCAAAGCTGTTCGCCTGGTGTTGGGGAATCAAAAGGACCCCAATTGCCTTGGGGATTCAATGCCTCTCTTTTACACAAAGCATCCACCCAGTTCCAAAGTGGTATCTTTTAAAAATTCTTACAAAAGTGATGTAACATCAGGAGTGGTCTTGATGGTTCTTTGTGCCTGTCCTCTTGCCCCTGGTCCCATTGTCTCAGCTCTTCCCTAAGACTGGAATCCACAAATAATTCCCAAACATCAAGCATCTCTTAAATCTAGTAAGATTAAGAAAGACTGAGGGTCGCACTAAGGAAAGATTACATCCCAGACCACATAATTTCACCGTCATATTAAGTTTTTCCCTCATGTTCCGCTCTATTTCTCTAAATTCCAAAATCATTATATGCTACTCTCCTACTGATGGAAGCCATCCCACAGCCCCCTCTGTGTACCATATTCTGAAGAACAGTTTTCTCCCTCTTTTTTCACTATTTTAAGACTCTGAGCCTTTGAACATGCTGGCCCCTATGCATGGAATAACTCTTTCCCCTTTCCAACTCCAAATTAATACTGCTAAACAAGGAAAATTGTGTTAATGAGACAATTTTATCTTGACAGGCTCAAAATGCAGTTATTTTCTTGCAGGATATATTAGATTATGACCAATGAGCTCAACCCAGCAAACATATAAAAAGAACCTTTTATTTCCTCCATGTAGGCTCCAGCACTATATTTTTGATTTATTAACAAAAAGTACATGTTTTTCCCATGCATGTTTAGTTCTCACCAGTTTCTTTCAACATTGATGTTCTTATTTAAGCATAAAAATTATAACTCAAATGAAAAATGTTACTTTCTAAATATTAAGTTTATTATGAAGGCTGGATCTTAAGTGCTTTATATACCCCATTGTGATAAAGCTTCATAACAATAATATAAGGTAGGTACCGTTATTGGCTTCATGTTCCAGATGGAGAAACTGAGTTTTGCAGAGACAAAAAGACCAGCCCAAAGGTGTCCACTTAGAGCGTGATAAATAGATCATGTAGTCCTGCTCTCAGAGTCTGAAGGCCTACTTTCCTGTACCTGGGCCCCTTTTTTAGTCTGAGAGCAACACCTTCTAATTAATTAATATTTGTAAAAGACACCTCAAAGTTAGAAGTTTAATTAATTTATTTTCACCAGGGTGAAACTTAAATGTTGTTTTTCAAACAAGGATCCCCAAATCAAATGCCTGTGGCAGCTAGGCAGATAAAATAAATGAAGAAAGTGGGTGGGGGTGTAAAACAAAACAAAAGCAAAGTAACCACTTGATAATCTCAAGTGAATTGGTGCCTTGAAGGACTATTGGCTTGGTGTTGCCAGATATCCTGTTATTTACCCCAAAAGCCAGAAAATCAGGTTTTCATTTAAAATTTCCCAATTATTAAATGTTGGCAACTAAATTAGGTCTGGTTTCTTTTTCTGACTATGCAAACAAAATGTGTCTATGTGGTCCACAAGCTGCCAGCCAGTAAGTGACTGGTATAGACTGATGTTGGCCCATAAATCATATGTCCAATATAGTAGCCATTAGCCACATGCAACTAAAAATGCAAAATTCAGTTCTTCAGTGTGGTACTAGCAACATTTCTGTTGCTCAGTGGTGACTGGCTCATGGCTACTGTAAAGGACGGTGCATTTCCATCATTTCAGAAAGCTTTATCAGACGGCATTGAGCTAGAACAAAATCTGGGATGTTTTTCTGTCCTCGCATGATCCACCAACTGGTACTGAAATGCCAGAGTTATTGCTCCCTTGGCCCATTCCTGCCACTTCTCTTCCACCTGAATGGCGAGAAATTGCACAGATGCTACCCACCCGACTGGACTTAACTGTTACGAGAACGGGTCAGGGCAACCTGGGGAGCAGCCAAAGTCTGCCTTTGGCCTCCCCCACATCCTGCTCTGGGGCTGCAAATCAGAGTGCCACCCTCTCCCTTCCGCAGACACCAGGGCCTCATAGTCTCTTTACTCACTCTCAAAAACTTATTTTTAGGTCATTCAACTACAGTAAAGAACAAATAATAGATATTTACCCCAAGTTTCTACTCTTCCCTTGGATATTTACATTTATAATGTATAAAATTCTAAGAGTAAAATGTCAAGCTAGAGGAGATGCTGAGGCAGGATTTTTTACTCTTATGGAAAAGACTGTGATCATCTCCCTGGAGCATCTGAAATCCCGCCATACAGGCAGTCAGTTCATTTCCAACGTTTTAGGGCAGGCCCTACGAGGGATCTGAGCTAGTAGTTTCAAAAGTATGTTGCTAATGGGAATTACCTGCTTTAGCAAGTAAAAATATGAGATTCCCAGTTAAATTTGAGTTTCAGGTAACAACAAATTATTTTTTGGTATAAGTTTGTCCTATGCGCCATGCAATATGTATTTTTATTTGGAAATCCTATACCTGTGACATTACAAAATTTCTATTTTTCTGGGACCACTAATTCTAATACTCATTCAGATTTAGGAACCATTGATCATAGTTAATTTATCTGTCTCTAGGTAGTGTTTCATTCCTTTGCCAAGTCTCTGTCACCTTTAGATCTCTTTTTCAGTGGAATCATAGTCTCCCATAGTGGAATGTCAAGCTACACACGACTGTCACCTTTATTATGCTATTTGACCTTTACAGCAACCTGTAAAGTGAGAAAGGCGAAGAGTCTCTCCATTTTGTCAATGAGAAAACTGAGATTCAGAAACTTAAATAAACTTCCCAGGCAAAACTGCTAGTAAATGGCCAACCTCAGACCCAAACTCAGGTCTTCTGGGTTCCAATTCAGTGCTCCTTCATCAACTATTTAGTGCTGTGAATGAGAGGATGGTAATAATATAAGTCAAAGAGAGAAAATTTGAGATAGTTACTGAGATTTTTTTCATCAAAAGTATGACTAACTAACCAATTGCCACTTTATTGACTCAAAGCTCTGTTAACCTCCAGTCAACTATGAAGCTGGAGGGGCAACTATTAACCTGGAACCCAGAATTCAGAAGGCCCCAAGTCCCCAGGAATCAGGGGGTCTGAGAGAGAAAGAGAGTTCAGAACTGAGTAATAAAATCAGAAGAGTCTAGAAATTGGCTTTGGGACTGGTAATGAGATTGATGACAGAGTATACTGAAAGTTTTATGCTCGAAACTGTTGTTAAACTGAGTAATGAGATACTATACCTGTAATTTACCTCAACTGCCCAGTTCATACCCTGGAATTTCCTGACAGTAACATAATGAGTAGCTCTGTGCCTGATCTGACCCCCTGGGCTACACTGCAGTGGACAGGATCAGAGAAGGGTTACCATAGGCTCCAGAGGAGAAATGACTTTCCTGCCCCAACTGAATTTGAGGAAGTGGTGGCAAAAGCTGAGCTACCTCCAGAACTCAGCTTTTTAAGCTCTTTGCTGTTGAGAGTGATTCCTTGAAGGAACCCCAAGTCATCACACATCCACAGTTCCACAGAACAGTGTGCTGCAAGAAGAGATTCATTCAATTCTAAGAAATACAACTAGTAACATGAATTTCCAAAAGTATTAGAGAAGCTGTAGCACCATCTATGTACTTTAGTACATCTCATGTTTAATCTTTTCTATGATCTGTTAATCTACTGACTTTTATAATATCCCTGAATACTGACACTTGACTAAAGGTACCCGGTACAGACACTTAAGTCTTGATATCATTCTTAATCAACATACGATGCATGAGGTGAGAGCGTATGTTCAGCCCCATGTTTGTAACTCAATTAATATTCTTAATAACTAAACAACCCATCATTCCTAAGTTGCATCAGAGTGAATTAATTATTATAGGCCTTTGACGCTCATTAGAAAAGGTCAGATATAGCCTGGCCGGTGTTGCTCAATGGTTGAGCATCAACCCATGAACCAAGAGGTTCCCTATTTGATTCCTGGTCAGGACACATGTCCGGGTTTCGAGCTCCATCCTCAGTAGGGGACATGCAGGAGGCAGCCAGTCAATGTTTCTCTCTCATTGATGTTTCTATCTCTCTATCCCTCTCCCTTCCTCTCTCTACAATCAATAAATACATATTTTTTTAAAAAAAAGAAAAGAAAAGCTCAGATATAGAATCATTTTGGAGATAACTTCCTCTGTTAACCTCCAAAACTCTTGAACAGTGTTCCTGGATAATAGATAACACTATTATATTACATGGCAAACTGCACTAAATACTTAGATTTGTTGTCAGCTTTCTTATTTACTCTTTCATGGTAATGAGATTGAAAAAATTTTTTTTGACCAGGGAAAAGAACCTAAAAAAACTATTTTCTCAAGGAATTTTTTTAAACCGAGGCTTAAAACATCAGGCTCTTGCCTTTAAGAAGACATCAGAGTTGGTAAAAATAGAGTCCGTGAGCTTATGTGTTGGCTGATTTAAAGTAGTGTCTTACATGGGAATAAAAGGATTAGAGAGCAGATGTCCTCACAAGTTATTTCTAGACTTATTCCCAGATCCACATTATAGTAGCAAATGTACACTTACCAAAATAAAACATTTAAGCCACAAATATGTGATCTTACCCTTAAATCTACATAAACTGGAGTGGGGAAAAAATAGCAAGTGCGTTATCTCTTTTGAGGGAAATTTCTCACTGGATTCACCCTGGTATCGTGAAAATGATAGTGATGGTGCTGCCGATGGTCGAAGCTGTGGGTAACAAAGATCATGTGCCCAGGCAAGCGAGAGGTCAGACCTCCAGAGAAAGCAGTGTCCCAGGGGAGAAAGAGATTTCCTTGGGAAAAACATTGTTTACAGAGGGAATTTAAAATTTAAGGGAGATTTTTTTAAAATCCAGTTTAATATCATTCCCTCCACCTTCCCCAGCAAAATTAAGTACAGCCTCCTGAACATTTTAGGAGGTGGCTCAAGTAGAGTTGTTGCTATCACTGGTGTAACAGTATAAGGCGGTTTACAGAAGCAAAGCAGAACCTCTTTCAAATGCTTTGATAAATCTCTTCCAATGCTACCTTGGGCTTGCCACCCAAACATTCTAGGTAAGAGAGTGAATTAGTACAGCCTCTGTGGAGAGTAACTTGATACGATGGTTACATTTTATGCGTTAACTTGATGAGGCTTTGGTGCCCAGTTATCTATCTGGTCAATCACTGGTCTAGATGCTGTTGTGAAGGCATTTTGTAGATTATATTTAACATCTACGTTGATGATGTGAGTGGAGCTCACCCGACCAATTGAAGACCTTCAGAGCAAAAGCTGATGTTTCCCTGAGTAGAAGGAATTCTGCTTCAAGACTAACGTAGAAATCCTCTCTGGCAAGTGATGTCACCAAGAAGGCTGATCACAGGATGGTTTTCCTCTGGCTTCATGCTTTCATTTCAGCTGGCAACAGTGGTTCCTGTAATGTTGGCAGTAAAGGGCTCTTATAACAGGAAGAACTTGAATGACCCACAGCTCTGCTGAAATCTCTAAGAAACAGAATCGCATTATGTTAAAACAGTTGAGAGTAGGTCTTCAGTCACTAGTGAAATACTGATACTTCTTTATTACTCAATGTTGGCCAGAAATATAAAACTAGAAAGTAAAATTGTAGAACAATTATTCATTTATATTTATGAGTGTAGCCAATGACATATAAATAAATTACATAATAATCATGATGTTGGATTTTAAACCCTGACTCACTCAAAATGTACAGAGAGGACTTTGTAACCAGAAAGGGCTTTGTAGCTTAATAATAAAATATGGAACATAAACAATTTTAAAACACATTTTGAAATTTTGAAATTCAAATATATATTAAAATTTAACAATATAACAAACACACATTTCTGCGATCACACAGTCATTGTTAATATTTTTCATATTTACTTCCAACTAATTTCTTTTTTAAAAAAACTAAGATTTTTTTCTGATTAGAAAATGATGACAACTTCTTATTGACAATTTCAAAAACTATATGAAAAATTTAACAATATTAATAGCATTAAAACAATATGAAGTTGGCAAAAATAAGTTTGTTTTGCAATAAAAAGTTTTAAGTCAATACAAATATTCATTACCTCTTAAAATCTTCTCTACAGGTTACCAAGTCTGTTTATTTAATCCTGTTTCAATGGATGTTAAATGTTTTCCAAATTATTACATAAGGACATATCTCAGTAAGGGTTTAAAGAAGGAAGAAGCGACGTGAGTGTTCTTAATAATCATCGCTGAACGGTATTAAGTACCCAGATTGGTTTAGGTGCTTTGTAAATCCAGTTAAACACACACCCTTCGATTTTCCAGAACATAAACTCTGACCGCTACTTCTTTTTCTGACCACCAAGTGCTGCTGATCCTCAGGGTGCTGCCCCAGACACTGTGCCCTCTACAGGGTGCTGGTTTCACGCATTCTCTTGGCTGTTGCCTGTGTGCAGCGACACCCGGATCGCTGTCTCCTACCCTGTGCTGCCTGTCGAACTCCAGGCGTGTTGGATCTTTCCACAGGGTATTAGGCGTGTCTGAGAGTGAACGCACCATCATCCCCGCAGAGCTGCACCTTCATCGGTATCCGTTAGCACCTGCTCAGCCCACCAGGAGCCAGGAAGCATCCTACGCTATTCTCCCTGCTTGCCTGCGTATCAAATTTCTCAAGCCAGTCCCGTTTTACTACTTAAGTATTTTCCTATCCTCCTGCCCTGTATCGGCCCTGGACATCTTACCTGCGCGGTTTCAATCACTTCCTAATTTTTCTTCCTGTCCCCAGTTTTGCCGGCCTCCGCTTTCAGCCACCCTGCCAACAGCATGATGGGACAAAAGGCGCTTCTGGACAGAAACTATCACTTGAGGTCACAGAACTTGGTCTCTGAAAAAAAGTGTGAGGCTAAATAATCCAACTGTATCTCCCGGTTTATTAAATATGTTTTTTAATACATGGTGACATTTGTATTATATAGACAAACGTTTGTAAGGCAGTTTTTGTCTTACAAATGCCTGATATACAAACATCACTTATCTGGACACAGGCTTCTGGTTCAGGTCTTCACCGTTGATTTCCTACTGAGAGCAGGATCTCCAAAGGCGCCGAATCCCGCCCAGGAGCAGCCCTCCAGGGACGACGGTGCCCCCTGGCGACGGCCGCCGGGCGGTGCCCGCTGGGCGCCTCCCTCTGGACTGCAATCGCCGGTGTTTTAGCATCTTCGCCGCTTGCTCTCTCCTCGGCTTCACTTCCATTTCCTTCCGCCCTCCTTGTGCTCAGGGCTCCCCCTGGATCCCAGGCACCTCGCTGCCGCTGCTGCGGGCTGGGAACGGCACAGCCAGAGCGGGCTGAACGGGAGCTGGGGAGTCCCGGGGCAGGCTTAGAGTATTTTTCGGAGTAGGGTAGACAAAACTGCATACCTGTCATCGCTTTCTAATGTTGTTTCTCTTGCCCCTCTGCCCCAGCCTGGCTGTATTTTCTGAAAACACCAGTCATGCCCACCTTTGTGTGTTCCTATAGTTTGGAATATACTTCCCAAGATTTTTGCCTGGCTCTCCCCATAGCTGCGTTGTCCTCTCCCCAGAGGCATCATAGGTGAGTCAGTACCCAACTTAAAATCGCTTCCCATCACACCCCCTTGCTCCGCTTTATCTTTCTTTAAAACCCAAGCCCTGGCTGGTGCGGCTCGGTTGTTTGGGCATTGCCCCTTGCACCCAGAGGTCCCCAGTTCAATTCCCGGGTTGAGGGGCTCCATCTTCAGCAAAGGAGTCATGCAGGAGGCAGCCCATCGATGTTTCTCTCTCCCTTCCTCTCTCACTAAAATCAATAAAAACACACACACATATTTACCTGAAATTAAGTTTTATTTATTTCTTTATTTCTTTATTTATTTATTTATTTATTTATTTATTTATTTATACATTTGTTCATTTGCTTGTTTTCTGCTCCAAGTAAGACTCTCCAGGGCAGGGAATTTTTGTTCCCCATCTTCACTGCTGAAACCCCAAACGCCCAGCATGGCACACAGTAGATATGCAATAAATATGTTATTTTAAGGAATGAACAAATTAATTTGGCCTTCTTAATATTGTGTCTTCTCTCTTTTCTTGGTCAGATTTGTTAGCCTCTCAATATGGTGTAGTGATCAGAACAGACTCGTGAATCTAGATGGACTTCTGGACCCAACACTTACTAGCTTTATGACCATTCCCCATCTCTAATATCGAGGTAACAAAACAATTTTCCTCATAGGATGTGATGATAATTAAATGAGTTAATGCATATAAGCTCTTAGTATGGTGCCTGCATTTTGTTTAAACAGTATAAACCCATGGTTTTATAATTCTGGGGGGTGGGGGGTAACCTGGACACTCACATGCGCAGAGCTTTGATTCCTAATAACCTTATCTTTTTAAATGTACTTTCTAGAGTTATGGAATTATTCACTTTCTAGACTTTAAAATTGGTTCACTAGTGGCCATTTGCTCTAATTTTCTAGCTTCATCTCCTCTGATTGCTAGCCCTGCTCAAATATCTCACTATTTTCCATTTATTGCCCACCATAATAAATAAACAGTTAAGTGTTCCCCGGGTATAGCTGGTGAAGTATCAGGTGCTCGGTTTACAACCTAACAAAACAAAACAAAAACACAGATTCCTAGGGCTTCACTAATGATCAGGATCTTCCTGGGATTGGGACAAGGAACATGTATTTTAAGCAATTTCTTCAGATGCTTCTTGTGTGCTGCAGAGTTTGAGAACTCCCGCAAGAGGTGCGTGGGTATTGGCAGCTGCTGGGCTGTGGCTGAGACGTCAGGTAGGTCCCGTCCCCCTGAGCAAAGCCCTTTCCCTCCCTCCCTCCCTCCCCTCAGAGACTCAGCGTATGTGTACCAGATGGGGCCAGGAGCAGCACCACACCACGCTTCCTAATGTTCGGGCCTTGGTTGGTATTCCTGAAGCCTTTGGGCATTTCTGACTGCTCCCTTAATTTAAAGGAGAAAAAAAATATGGCTTTGTTTGGCTGAAGAGCCCTTTTTAGTTCCAACACTGGTGGACAGATTTATCTTCCAAATCTTTTCAGCATGTATATGTATATCCAATCATCACGTTATATACATTAAAATATATTACAATTTTAGTTGTCAGTTAACCTCAATAAACCCGAGGGGAAAAAATGACCGAGCAGCTTTGCCAATCTGGACAATTTTTCATGAAGAAAACTTCAGGGGATTTCCTGTGTTTGCCATTACCTAGGCATGCATCCAGCGCTTTTCCCCTAAGCTGAGACTGCAGGGCTACCCCCACACGTATTCCTTACCACACGCAACATTCCCCTGCAGTCTTCTTTCCCTTTAGTTCAGACTGTGCTTCATCTGGAAGATTCTCTTCGTGGTTTATCATCTGCAATTGAGGACTTTGTTAACTTTAGCCCCGGTATCATTTTCTGCTCTGTTATTGCTTCTTCAGGGATTTTCAGTGATCGTGGAAAGATGTTTGATCTTCCGTTAACACTGCCATTTTTACCCAGGTAATGGTTTTTAGAAGATAAGTCTCCTAATGGAATAGTTTTATTGCTAGTGATTCATTCTCACCTCAAAGAACTAGTTACTGGCCAGAACAGGGAAGAAATGTTCAGGCTCCACTTTGATAAAGTTTGAGAATTCTGGAAAGAACTGCTGCTGTGTGGACGGCATTGAGAGGCCTCGAGTCAGAAGGCATGGTGCAGACCATCAGCAGGTGGTGAGGATCTTAGACGCTGGTCATTATTGACATCAAATAGTCTTGTTCATAACACCATTATTAAAAATGGCCCTTTTGGTATCTCTTTCTATTTTGCTTATAAGTAGGCTCGGGTTTTTCAGAAGGTGATAAGGTAGCATATACTAAGGCCATGTCTTATTACCCCAGGCTGTCCCAGAAAGAGAGGCCACTGGGCTTCTTTATTTATGGGGACAGTTGGATACTATCAGAAGCAGATGGGCCAGGCATTCAGGGCCAAAGTGCCAGGACATACCTAACCCTCCAATCCTTTAAAATATGAACTGAAAATCTGGTCCCATGTTTGCTTATCAATGTGGCATTGGCCCTCAAATTCAAACTGCTATATTATGCTCAAATTGCTCCATCCATCTAATGTTGAGAGCTGACCAATGACCAAAGAAAGTCTCATTATATAGTGAAATTTTTTAATAGAGCTCTGAGCTCTAAAGTGGGATCTCACAGGTACCCAAAATGGTAACCTAATAATTCTGCTTCTTAGTCACAAACACATTTAATCCAAGATTTTTTCAAAGTCATTTACTTGAGAAATTAGGCCATTCATTATGATTAATTTGGTGAGCAAAGACAGCCAGCTGCTCAAGTGAGGTCCCAAATTTTCTAACAAATTGAATAAACTTGAATAAACACTGATTTGTTTGTTTGTTAATGTGATTATGGAATTAGCAAAATTGCCTGTTCCTCTGCATGAAAAATTAAGATCCAAATTGTTTCATTATGACTTATCTCTGTTACAAGTTAAATGATCTGGAGAATCTATGAATCACAAACTAAACAAAATCATGGTTAAAAATAAAGACCATTTGAGCATAGTTGTGATCTGCATGTGGTCCTCGCTCTTTCTCTCTAATACAAAGCCCACAGACTGCTTAACTGGTGCTGACCTCTGCTAGACATATCTTCTCAAATTGCCTTCCCCCGTTATAGGAATCTGATGTTTCATAGGATAATTTTTCACTAAGACCTTACATTTTATACATTTCCACTATTTGCAATAGCTTTTCAAGTCCAGGAAAATGCTAAAGAGAGTTCAGGTTTATTATCATCTCATCACTTAAAGATTAATTTGCAGAAATGACACCTTTTACTCAGAAGAATATCTGTGTGCAGTTAGGGCAATGGGAACATTTATTTTCTTTCTTTTTTTGTCTTTATTTTATTTTTCAATTACAGTTTACACTTCATATTATTTTGTATTAGTTTCAGGTGTACAGCACAGTGGCTAGACAATCACATACTTTACAAATTGTTTCCCCCGATATTTCCAGTACCCATTTGGCACCATACATAGCCATTACAATGTTATTGACTATATTCTCTATGGTTGACATTCCCGGGACTACTTTGTAGCTACCAATCTGTACTTCTCAATGCCTTCACCTTTTTCAGCCAGTTCCCCAACTCCCCTCCCCTCCAGCTACCGTGAGTCTGTTCTGTGTATCTGTGTGTGTTTCTGCTTTGTTTTGGGAACGCTTATTTTCATGCTGCTCTTATTTCCCTAAACATAAAGGCAAAGTACTAAAAAAGCTTCTCCTCCCTGCCTCGAACTCCCCGCTTGCCTGGCAACAAGGACAGACTTACCTGTTTAGAGATAGTGGGGGCAAAAAATGGGCTCACATGTGGTTCCTTTTTCTGTCTCCTTCAGGTTCTCTCCATTCCTCCCTCAGTTCACTGGTGATCCAGGAAGAGCCAGCAGCGCGTGCCGGGGAGGGCGCCTGGGAGCCCAGGGCAGCGCGTCGGCAGTGCCCGGGCTTCTCTGTCCTCCTGGGAGATGGGTCTCTGTACCCTAATCAAGGGAGCTGTGAAAAAGCTCTAGAGTTGGGGTTGGACAGGAGTATAGGAAGCTCACCTCCAACTCAGCACACCAGGTAATTGCTTGGGATAATTATTTGATATTGTTCTATAAACCTCAATTCCTGTGTCACTTTTTTGGGGTCCCCCCCCAAATTTACTAGAAGGCCAGAAGAGGAATGATTATATTTCTGGAATTGGTGCACCCCCACTCAACACCCCCCCACGCCCAACTCACCAAATCAGCTAGACTGTTACTTGGGGCATTATTATTATAGAAATACATGGGTATTTCTAATTAATGGTGTATTCCTGCCCCTTGATCAGCCTCAGCGCCTGCTGCAGCCTGGCGATTCTGCTGACGCCCTTTACTTCTCAGCCCTGCCTCGCTCCCTGCAAATTTCCTTTGGGACACACTGTCTTCTTTCTCTTGGGTAGTGACCTCTGCCTCTCCTTCACTTGTTTCCTTTAACGCAACTTTCCCAGCCTGCACGATTCCTGTATTTTCCTCCCTCTTATGCACCTAGTTCCCTCGTTTCCCTCTCAGGGCCTTCTCCACGTGTCCCCGCACCGGTGCTTTTCCGACCCGCGTTCACCCAGATTTCTTCACTGCTTCCCTTCCTCTTGGCGGGGTCAGCTGTGTGAGAATAAACAGATGGACCCTAGGCGTCTCTCTCATGCCCATTCGGTCTGGATGGTGGAAGCGCTTTTTATCATTCTCACACCTCACGTCTCACCTCATGCACCTCACATCGCATCTGCTGGCACCTCTCACATCACACAATCTCACGTCGCATTTGCTGACACGACACACATTCTGCCAGTGATTGAGGAGAGCCAGCACTCTGTTCTCTCAGGATTAAAACCTGATAGAGCATTTCATACCACAGTTCAGTTTTGCAAATACAGCATAAATTCCATGAGCACAGGCAGGAAAGAGAAGCATACAGGGGTGGGTAAATGTAGGGTTGTAATACAAGCAAATAATACAAGAATTAATAAATAATAATACAAGAATAAACTCTGTTTCCCATACTCACAACAGTAAGCCTACTTTTGCCCACCCCTGTATTTTTATCTAAAGTAAGCCAGTGCTATTTCCCAAGGAATTTTCAAGGCTTATAAACCTCCAGAATCATCAGCAAGATTGACTGCAACATATTGGTCATTAAGAAATGTCTCCATCAGATAGTTAGTGGCAGAGCTGGGACTAGAATCCTGAGTGATCTTTCTGGATCTCCACATTGTCTCCTAGGGAAAGAGGTTGAATGGAAATATAAATAAAAGAGACACTTATTTTGATTTTTTGAAACTCCAAGACTCAACTCCAAGTGGGGCAAACCCAACAGTCAAATGCACGTTCCCTGCCCTATAAGATTAGGTTTTTGTATCTTACGCAACGTATCCCAGTTTTAGCATTAATCATATGAGTTTTTCACATGTCTCTTCCTCTGGACAGTATATGAATATCTTAAAAATAAGAATTGTGTTTTATTCACCTCTGTGACCCCAATAGAAGGGCCTGCCACATAATAGGCCCTCAACAGTATTTACTGGGTAAACATTTAGATCAAAATTTCCTTCCTAAAATTATTTCAAGACAGAAAAATTTAGAGAGCTAACATTACATTGTATTTTTAATTAATATCACTACAGATTTATTTATTTTCCAACATGCAGCAGTCTTCTATGAGATAGTTCAGCTGAACTTTTTATTCTTAGTGCCATGAACCTTGTCCTTAAAGAGTTTCATCAGCTTTAATTTTTCAAAAAGCCCTATGAGGCTGCTCTGCAAGATGGTTTTTCACTGAAATTTCCTGTTTAGAAGATGACAAAACAGAGTAGGATCTTCCCAACTCCTCCCGGTTGTTTGCATTTATATCACAGCTCGGCTGGGTAAGTAGTAGAGACTGAATAATACGCAGATCTCCAAATACCGCTGGGTGAGGCAGCTTCGTTTTGGCAAAGTAAACCGAGTCACGGGACTCTTCCTAATGGAGTGCTGTGTTCCAGGGTTCCTCGGATACTTAAGAAGGGACATACTAATCTTGCGCACAGCGCCCTCACTTATGGCACCCTTGCCTAGCAAGGTGACTGCGCCTGCCGCAGAACAGGGAGCATGACGCTGTCTAACGTCATCATCAGGGCTGGTGGCAGCCTTCTCCTTTCCTGCCGAATGCATCGGCCACACCTTTAACCCTGGTGGCTGCACAACTTCTTGAACAATACCAGCTAGATTTACGGCCTGTTCCTTCCGATAGTTCTCCAGCCGCCTTAGGGGCCGAAGCAGATGGGGTAGAAGACGGCGCCAGTCAGGGAGAGGCACCTGCAAAAATGAGCGTGGTCCTCAGGCCCCGGGACAAGGCGCCACCAGGAGGGCCCGTCACCGGCTCGGAGCCCGCACACTGGGAATCCCGGCCTGCAGGGCTGTGACACCCTCTTTTACACCCTTGGGACCTCATATTTTGGGGCTTCTGCTTCACACTTCCGAGGGTTTCATTTGTGCCTCGTCTGCTGCCAGCACTTGTGCGGCTCTTGTTAGACTCAAGTGGTCGAGAGGAAACCGAGGCAACGTTTCACGGCTGTGAAATAAATGGCAGAACTCATCCAAAGCCCATCTTCAGATTCCAAGTCAGAGACACTTGTGCAATAGGACTCCAGATCCAAAAAGATGCGTGGTTCCCCAGATGTGCCCTTTCTTGTCAGCCTCAGCTTGTCATTCCTCCCTCCTGCCTCCTGCTAAGTCCCGTCCCTTGCAGCCCTCCCGGCTGACGCAGGGCCCGCCGCGCTCTGCCTGGGTTGTTATGGGGACACATGGAAACGTCACAGTCCTCTTCTCTCCCTTCGCCCTTTGTGACGCAGGCACTCCTTGTCCTTGGATTTTTCATTTAAGTAAAAACTGAGCTACAGAATTACAGCACCCACTCCTGGGCTCTTTTAGCGAGGAGCCCTCGGGCAAGTTAACACTAACCTGATCCGCTCCTGGGGAGCGACTGTGAGGAGAGAGGAACCGCGGCCATTTGTCACAGTCTGCATCGTTAGATGGTGACGCAAGACAGACACACCGTCTGCGCATCGCCTCACAGCTCCTGGGATGTAAAATGGGTGGGAAATGAATTACGCTTTGAAAAGATTATTTTCCTTGCTTGTTTTCTAGAGTTTCCTTGACCCTGAAAATTTGGAAAATCCGTCAATGTTGAGAAGGGAAATATAAAAGGAGGTGAGCATCGTTTACATCAGAAATCATCTGCTGGTCTTTGCTGCTAAGCAAAACCTGTTAGTCTGATTGAATGGGGACAGCTCAGTCAAAATGGGGTGAATATTGCTGAAATAAAACATGCATCTATTCTATTTTCCTTGGGTCTAAAGCAGGTTCTGACATTATCTCTGCTCAGAAGGCTGGCGTTTAATGGCCCTGTATTTGCATAATGACCATCCTTTTGTAGCCTTTTGCTGTCCCAGCTAATTGCTTTAAAATAATTCTGCTAAATCTGTGGGGGTTTACCACATTCTAATAGAAGCAAAATCCTCAGTCCCAGCCAAATCCACAACACTTGTATAAAATTTGAGAACATCCAAAATTCATGTGATTTGCCTGGTGGCATCTATGAGGCTCAGTCAGAAAGAAGGTAATAACACAGGAAGAGAACACAGTCATCAAAAAAGTATCCTGGTTCCTATGTCCTCTGCACATGTCTGGGATGAGCTTTAAACAAAGCCTTGTTTCCTCTCATGCTAGAGGCATCTTCCTATCAATAGAAGCTCAGATTCTGGGTGCCAGACGGTTCTCGGACTCTGCCAGGTAACCCTGACAGCTGTCCCAGGATGCTGGGAAGAAGGGTCCTGACAACTACATGCAATAAAATTCAACTTCCAGACTTAATCGTGGTCTTCTCCACATATAGATTTGCCCTGTCCTGCAGTAGAGTGTGCATGGGGTCCTCAGGCCCCATAAAATGGGTTGGTGCTCCTACTCTGTGACTGGTAGCTTGACCAGTTAGGGGGAGCTGGAGATTGTCCCAGAAACCAACAAAAAGTCATCCTGTTAAGACGGAAAGCACAAGGACTGGACTCAGTAGATCTGAATTCTTCTGATTAATAATTCAGATGCCCAGCGTGGTGGTTTTTAAATTCTTTGATCACCATGTTGTGAGGAAGCCCAAGTCACATGCAGAGGTCACATATAGGTGTTCCAGCCAACAGCCCAGCTAAGGTCTCAAACAAAATCTAGGATCAACAAACCACCAGACATGTGAGAGGATGATCCTTCAATGTAGTCTAGTTCCCAGTCTTCAATCTTCCAGCCAAGGTTCCAGCCATTATGAAGCAGAGATGAGCCATCCCCTCCGCATTATCTGAAGTCCTGACCCACAGAAACTGTGAGCTATCACTGATTATTGTTGTTTTTAGGCACTAAATTTGGGATTTTTTGTTACTGCATGTGGTCTTGAATACTGTTAACACTAGAAAAGAAAATTAATAAATTAGTAATCTAATTAACATATCACTCTTGTGAACTTGAATAACATGAGTGTATCACACACACACACACAACATTTTTTAATTCACAAATTAGAGGACACAGAATTTTAATTCCCTAAGCCACAAAGAGTTAAAAGTTAACATAAAATTTGGACTTTAATTTGTTTAGTTAGGGTCAGCTTGTCTCTTTCTTTCTTTTTAAAAGCTTATCATTTCTATCATGTTATTCCATTACATTAAAAATAAAGATTTAAAAATATTCCATATAAAATGAAAGAATAAAAATACTACAAAATATGAGAGTTGTGGTTTTTCTGTCATAAATAAGGAACTAAAGCCCAGCTGGGCGTGGCTCAGTGGTTGAGTGTTGACCTAGGATCCAGGCGATCAGGGTTTGATTCCCGGTCAGGGCACATGCCCGGGTTGCAGGTTCGATCCCCAGTTGGGGCATGCAGGAGACAGCCAAGCAATGACTCTCTCATCATTGATGTTTCTATCTCTCTCTCTCCCTCTCCTTTCCTTTCTCTGAAATCAATAAATATATATTTTTTTAATTTTTTAATAAAACAAAAAATAAGGAACTAAAGGCAAAGCTACTATACCTGGCAAGAGTTAAAAGTCCTCTAGAATACCATCTCATATGGGGGAAGTGTTGCACTAAATATAGAACATTTGAATGTGTGCAAAGCCAAATGGTGAGTAAGAAAAAGGAAATAACAAGCTGTGGACCAGGTGTCAGCCTCCCCAAATAGAAAAGTTTGTGTGAATATAGGGAACCCTGGAATTGTGCTATCAGTGGTTTGAGGACAAAGAGACTGCATAACAATTATCTTTATCTGTAAAGAATCTCTAATTATCATCAGGCAATTGAGGTATAGTACCAAGAAATAAATATCTAGCATAGACTTTTTGTTTATAATTAACACTAGAGGGTATAAATATGGTTTCTAAGGTTCTAAGGTTATCCACAGTGCTTGGTTCTTGGCTAGCTATCCTAACAATTTCTTGATATAACACTTTTTAAAAAAAATATATCTTTATTGATTTCAGAGAGAGAAAGGGAGAGGGAGAGATAGAAGCATCAATGATGAGAGAGTTGTCATTGATCCGCTGCCTCCCGCCCGCCCCCTGACCGGGGATAGGCCTGCAACCCAGGCATGTGCCCCGGCCGGGAATCAAACCACGATCTCCTGGATCCTAGGTCGGTGCTCAACCACTGAGCCACGCCGGCCAGGCTATAACGCTTTCTTTTTCCTTTTAGATTACATGGTATGGATCATTTTCCAGGTGGAGTGCATCTAAAAGTGAAGAGGCAGTTAGGGACAAGCCTCTGTGCCCTGGCTTTGGTGTGTGGCCACAGGGTAGCACAAGACAAGGAAGTTGGGGGGAGCATCAGGGTTCGGGAGGGTGAGGCAGCTAAGAACTTGCCGAGTTCACATGTCTGTGGGACACATAAGTGATGATGTCCAGGGTTAAAGCTCAGGGACAAATTTTGGTTGGAAAGTAGTGGATCTAAGCTTACATTTAAAAATAATTATAACTGACAAATGTGTGTTTGTGAGAAGCATCCAATTCCAAGTTCCTATGTAGGAAACCTAAATTTATGTTATAACATAGCTATAATAGGCACATGAGTGTTTGTGTAAAGTAGCAACTTCCAAGCTCCTGTATACAAGAACATAGGAATTATTACATTATCACTGCAGCAATAATCATTTATTTTACAAATTGTACCTTAGTTGCAGTGACTCATTTTCTGATTAATTCAACATGCAGCATAAAAATTTAACTGCCAGGCAGATAGTCTCAGTGTTTTAAACATTAAACTTAACGAGGAGTTTTGAATCTCCCCAAACTACAATTCGTTTTAGACTAACAAACATTTCCTAGATTTTAATTAACTTTCCTTGAGTCTACAATTCTGTTTTTTATCATTGAGTAACAGCTTTCTAAAAAGAATAGCACAGGCTTAGGTTCCATTTATTATATAAGGATATTTCAAAAATTTACTTCACCTCATTCTGGATTTTTTTTCCTGTTGTACAGCTATTTCTTTGTTGTCTTATTAATTCTTCTAGTCATTGAACACAGTTAATTTTTAAACCCATAATTATGCACTCAAACAACTCAGGAGAAAAGGCACTTTCCCTGTGATTGTCTATAATTGTTAGCCCAGCATTCCATGGAAGCATGGGAAATGAAAGTAGGACTAGAGCCAAGTTCCCCATTTCTGATGGAAACAGCCTGCTGTGCCCAAACCAGCCCTCCTTTAACAAACAATTCCACCTGACTGGTGATGGTTGAATAAAGAAAAATGAGCTTAAAAAGGAGAGTCAGAAGGAGCATCAGGTGTTGGAGGAGAACCAGAAGGATGTTCTGTCCTGAAAGTCAAGGCAAGAATCTCTCTTGTTTGGGCTGAACGAGAAAGTGTCCTGACAAGCCATTTTGTAAGAAAAAAATCTTGCAATGAAGCAAAGTGGAGGAGAAACATGCAGCAGCTACTTCTACAGCTATTAATCTTGGTTTGCTAAAAAATAGCAAAGGCCAAAATTACTCAATATACAGACCCATCGATCATGAGGAAAATTGCTGGAACACGGCGCTCTCAAACATACACAACCCTCTTTTCCACGGGCCTCTTACAAATAGTTCGCCAAGGAACTCATTATTTTAAAAGATGAGTTTATAAACCAGACTAGAATATATATACAAGAAAAAAGAAAGAACAAGACATATTATCTTGTAATGTTGCTCAGAGCAGACAAATACACCCATCACATTAAAAAGCAAGCAGTTAATGAACCAACCCCCTCTGTATAACAAGAGCACAGGGCAGAGCGATGCAAGATCACAAGGACACCGTGACGATAATAACTTGAAAAAGTGAAAAACAGACCTAAAGCCGGGGTACAAATGAAATCCGTATTGGAAGCAGCAGGAAGAGGAGACACTGCTAAAAATGCAGGAATACTGAGAACAAGACTGAGAAAGTAGAGAAAAATCAAATGGAAATGGACAATAGAGTGAAATTATACTAGACTAGAGCAAAGAAGAGTAGGAGAGAGTGAAATTCCTCAAGAAGAAAACAATGACCGTGTATTACCTTTTGGACAAAGCCAATATACAATAATATTGACACGAAGAAGCCCAAATTGTTCTGTAAAATAAATGAAACCCGTTTTTGGAATGGGACTCTTTCTGTTTTCGTTTTCACTGATGCCCCCAAATCCCACGAGTAAAACAGCAGGTGGAAAGGGACTCCCGTATTCCAAAGTGATGTACTGACCGGCCTGTGCAGGCCCCACAAAGGAGACATTCGCTTCCAGGGACTCAGCACCCACCTCAAGGGTGTAAAGAGGGTTAAGTCTCGAGGCCTGGAGAGGACTTCAAAGGAACGTCTCAACGGTTGAGCTGGGTCTCATGGACACTGCAGGGAAGAGAGGTGAGAGCCAGGCGCGCGGCTGGAAAAGCCTACGGGCGATAAGCTGTGTTTGGCTAATTCCTCTGATAAGAGCAAGGAAAAGTAGCTGCATTGGGAATAGTCTGCACTTGCAGTTTGTTGGGCCAGGAACAAGAGAAAGCCATCCTGCAGCTGGATTTAAAAGGGGTTTGCCTAGAGGGGACTGGAGCCAGAGAGAGACAGAGAGAGAGACAGAGAGAGACAGAGAGAGCCATAGCCACCCAAGGAAGTATGGCCCACACTGGAGCAACTTTAGATGAGAAGGGGTGGGAGATAGCCCAAGAACCCACAAAGCATCCCCTGATGGAGAGCCAGCTTTAAAGAACTACCAGACCAGTGCTGAGCGCCAAGGCCAGGCTGCCAGAGCGCCCGTGAGGCAAGGGGCCTTCCTTAAGCCCTGCTTCTCCTGCCTGGGCCCCTCACGTCCTGGAAGGTCTGGAGGCGGCCGGGGTGCCGAGACGGAAGGGGAGGCGCAAACAATATTAAAGGCCACCCTCCTCCCCACTTTAAGGCTTCCCAGGAGAGAAGCAAAACTTCATAAAATTCGGAATTCTGGTTATTAAAATGCTTGGCATTTTTAAATTATTGAAATTGAGGCTGTTCTTGAGACTTAAAGTGACTGGAGGACATTGACTGGAAGAGTTATGGGGCAGGGTAGGTTTGGGGGTGCTGGGGAGGGGGAGAGAAAAAGAATAGAATTGCTCCCTGCTGCATCCTACACAGTCGGGCCCTTTCCAAGTAACAGCTACATGAAACACAAATACTGCTCTCCGGAGGGCAGTCCAAAGGAAGAGGGTGTGCGGGGGGGCGGGGGGACCTTTGGCCGCCAGATGGTGAGAGGGACACTGGCACAGCAGGTCAGCGGGAAATGATGCCCCGGGATTGGGTCTTCAAAGGACTTTTACCTGGGCGATTGGTCTTGTCTCCAGGTGCCGTTGGGCTGTGCTCCCTTGCTACAAGTCTTCACAAATCTGTCACACATGGAGTTTGGATCCTTGCTACTTCAGAGTAAAACAATTAGGCATTGTAGGAGGAAATGGGATACATTTTGTTCATGAATTTTATGAGTGATGTAAAATAATTCCTGGGAATATCTGTGAGAATACACCAGTTCCTTGTTCTCACGGGGAACTGATCAAAAAAAGTCAAAGGCAAAAACTAGATTACTGTTACTCTAGCTAATGTGAAACTTATAGCATTTACCAGCAACAACTGGTAAATATGGATACTACATATTCATTCAGGAGATAATTCTCAATTCTATCATTATGTTGATACATGTGCCAAATTCCTGTGGAAACCTAAAAAGTTCTTGTTGAAAGTGTAAACTCAGGATTCCCTACTCAGATCTGCTTAATTAAAGCAGGGGTTAGAAATTAACTTTTATTTGTTTTAATTATTTTTATTTAATTTTTAAAATACAGATATTTTCATAGTTTGAAATGAAAATGGTGACAAAAAATCTAGAATAAAAAGAAAGTTTCCCTCCCACTCCTATCCCATAATCAACTTTCCCGAACAGAGACAACCATCATTATCAGGTTCTCATGTAACCTACCAGAAATATGGTCCAAAAAGTACACAGTTCTCAAAATATGTAGTTATTAAATAGTGGGCACAGTCAACTCATGCTTGCAGGGAGAATATAATCCATCCAAACTTTAGAGAACATATTGTAACCTTTTTTTTAAAATTGCTAGTGACATTTGCAATACTTTGGGGAACCATTTTTTTTCTTTTGTGTAGAATAAGCTTTGGGGATTGTTTTAAGATAGAATACTATATTTCAATGCAAGAAACTAAGAAATAAGAAAGCAGCATCATACTAAGTCCATCAGTAAAGGCATGATGAAGAAATTATCTCACATGCTCCTTAATATATTACAAGGATTAAACCTCTAATGAAAACAAAATGATTTTCCTCTTAAGCAAAAACATACAAAGAGCGCCTTCGAATATCAAGAAATGACTGGGTGTACACAGTACCACAGTATGGCAATGGGTGCCCATCGCACTAACTACTGCTACAGATGAAGTCCTAGGTATGCAAGTGCGTGAATTTGGTTTTAAAAGCTCATTTTTATTAAACTAAATGCCAGGATTATCAATATTTGTCATTTATAAAGCATTCCATATATGTTATATTAAAGCCCCTGAAGAGCTGTTGTGTTAATCACAAAATCCACTCAGCTTTTAATAGACAAAAGGTAATTTAATCAATTTAATTCTTCTCTTCAGCTCAATGAGAATTTCCAGTGAGTATCCTGAACTAGACGATATGAAGGAAGCAAATCTCATAGTCGATGTACGTGCAGCCCAAGCCTGCAATCAAAATAAAGCCTATAATCCTGAACAAAATTGGAAACCTAAAATAGTACAATGGTTGCTATAGACAGAATTGATTATGGGTTTATGGTTCATATAGCCATTTGAAATTGCATTTAATAGAGGGGTTTAAAAAGAGCATTCTCAAATGGAACTTAAGTAAATCATGTTTAAAAATAATAGATATTATTGCGTATTTACCACCTGTCACTGAACTAAGAAATTAATGGAATTAAGTCACTTGGTCCTCATAATGTCCCGGTGAGAAGGGAACTCCTGCAGCCACACCATGCAGATGAGAAAACCAAGGTGGGTGCTGAGTTGCTGGACGCTCTCAGGGTCTCCGATTTGGTAAGGAGGAAAGCGTGGTTGCAAACCTGGGTCAGGGCCATTCATCCTCGATCTTCCAATGCAGTCTTGTTTGCAGATATGGTCTATTGCCCACAAGTAAACGCATCCACTCCAAATCACACACCCTTACTTTAGGTGTATTACACTTGATATCTTGATCCTGGTGTTAACTTTGAAATTGATGTTTTAGTTTATAACTGTAACTTCTGTTTTAAAATTTGAAAGATTATTGTGCTAAGCTTCTAAACAGTGCCAGATTTTGACCTTTGGGTAACTGATACACTTCCAAAAGCTGCTCAAATGACTGAATCAAGCTGGTAAGCTTTCCTGTTCTCAACAGCCCTGGGGACCCTTCCGGTTTCAGTCACCTTGCTCAGTACCATCATATCCCACCAGCAGTGGCAGTCCAGGTAACTGAAACACGCAGCTCACCAACACAGCATTTAGCCACTTAGCCGTGATTTACTATGCACCAACCACCACGTTCCAGGCACTTTAAAAACCCATTATCTCACTTAAATACCGTAAAAGAATCCTGTATTATAAGGAAACAACTAGATTTGTCCAGGGCTGACAAGGGAGATGAAGGAACTCTTACCCACATTTTATCAGAGGTTTCATTGATTTACCAATTTCCTGTTTTAGCTTCCATTTTCAGACTGCATTGTGACAAATTAAATGACTTTGTGAACAATAAAAATGTCTTAAAATACTAAAAATTTCAAGAGAACCCATCCATCTTGATTTTCTAGGTGAGGTAAAAACTACTAAAAAATCAACAACTATTTTAATTAAGAAGTATTTTCTGAGTTAATACTTTCAGTACCTTAGGCTGGTAAATTATCATCACTAAGTTGCCTGGTTGTAATTACCTGTAGCTAAAAAAAAAAAAAAAAAAAAAGTTTAATGCTAACGCCAACTCCACTAAATGCCACCTTATAATAAAATGCTAACTTCAACATTTTAAGGCAAATTGTAAAGATCGCATTGATGCAATATTGTAGTCCAGGCGCCCTCTAGTGGATACAGTTGATTTCAGGAATCACTTGCTAGGTTTTAGTGAAGCCCACCTTAGGCTTGTCCAGGTTCCCAAGATATGAGACAGTGTCACTTAGTGTTAAAGTGAATAAAACTTTATTTACAGAAACAGTTGTTTATTTACAAAATGCCACACCCATTTATTTACATATTCTTTGTTGGCTTTTGTGCTGTAATGGAAGAGCTGAGTAGTTGCAACAGAGACTAAAATATTATCTGCCACTTTGCAAAAAGTTTGCCAAGCTCTAGTCTATGAGCATAACACTAGCTCTGGAAAACACTTTGGCTAGGAAGGACTGGATCCTAGCAAACATGTCTGGTCAACTCCTTGACTGCACATGAGGAATAAAGAAACCTCTTTAATTTTAATTCCGTATTTCCCTAATTTGTTCAGTCAGGGAACTCTTTTTCCACTAATTAACATCCTATTCAGTGGACCGCATTTTGGGAAATACTATTTTATAATATTGTACTTAAAAACAAGTCTTCTTACAGTTGTTAATCTAAGAGGAAATACTCTGTCTTAGAAATCTGTATTCATCTACTTACATTGTGATCAAATGTTATATTGAGTATAATTTTAAAATATTTCACACAGTTTCAACTCTAAAGAGCAATGATACCAGTGCCTGTTCTTTCTATATCCTGATATAAATCACTTCAATCAGTTTCAAAGTAGTGTTTCCAGACCCTAATAAAAACTTCCTGACACCAGAGGGCACAGCAACTCAACCTATCTTTCTATATAATCCTTCGATACAGAACTGTTCCTCATGGGACTGTGTGCCCTAATTGAAACGGATATGCCAGGTGTACTTTCGGCTTACTCCTCCGCCTATATAAGCATCCTTGCCCCCTACTTTTCTGAAATTAGAGCACTGTTGCAAGACCCATAAAAAAAAATCTAATATCCTCAAAGATTCAGGTTCTTTTCTGACAGATACAATAGACATAAATAACCATGGGAGTGTAGGTATTAGTAAAATATTTAGGAAATGATGGGAAATTTGAGGATATATTACCTGTATTTATTTTTAATCCTCACCCAAGAATATTTTTTTCCATTGATTTAGAGAGTGGAAGAGAGGGAGGGCGAGAGAGAAACATCAATTGGTTGCCTCCTACCCTTCCCCGACCAGAGCCAGGGATCGAACCTGCAACCCAGGTATCGAACCTTCCGCTGCACAGGACGACGTTCTAACCCACTGAGCCACACCAGCCAGGCTTATTACCTGTATTTTAATAAAATGTATTCATTAAGTTGCTATAACTTAGTTTTTCGTTAGTTGCTGTTTAACAATTGGTTCACAGAATTTCTGAAAATTTTAACAATCGGTTCTCGGGAGTGGTGTGAACATGCTCCAGGGCACCCACTGGGAGCCTCCCCTCACCCTCAGACTTTTTGGCAAGTCCATGGCCCTAAACTTCCAAGAAAATAAGTGTCCTTAGATGTGATCTCTCTCTCCACTATCCCCCACTCAGGAGTGGAGAAGCCAGAGACCGGCATAAGATCCAGAACACAAGCAGCATTGCAGAGAAATGCGCAAACTGGCAACCCTGCTCCTAGGTTTTGAATTTGGAGTTTTGAACCTGCAAAACCAGGTCTTTTGATCTGTCCTTACTCCTGTGCCCGCCCCTTGGAGGGTTACTGGAACACACCACGGCAGCCGCCAATGGCACAGGCGCTTGGGCCCCACCTGTTCCAGCCTTGGCTGAGCCTGGCTCCTGCCATGCTCTCAGGAGGCCCACCCTACTACCCTGGCTTCCTCCCTCAGTTAGACGCCTCCCTTCAGAACGCCCTCCTCCCCTTCTACCTGCATCAGGGCTTGCAGGTGAGTTCCCTATTGTCCCTCTTGCAACCTAATGCTTCTTTTCTAGTTAAAAAAATTATTTTGAAATCAGACTTTCTAATCAACAGATACTAATATTCTTCATATTTCAGATTGTTTTATATACTACATCCTGGAGGAATGTTTATTCAACTGACCTATCATTCACATGCAAAAAAACACACTCATTTTTGCCTTTCTCAAGCATCCAGTTCTCAGGTGTATCCCTTACTGCCACCAAGCACAGTATAATTACTTCAAGTAGGTAAGGAACTGAGAACTAATGAAGTGAGTAAAGCTGACTCTTATCACAGCTTAAAAATCAAAACATAAATACAGGGCTGGGAGACAAGTAGAGGACATGACACACACTTTTTTCCTGAGGTGAAAGACTACAGCTCAATGATGCTAGGAGCATGCAGTGGACTATCACTGAACACGGTTAACCCTGAGAAAAATTACGAAATGGGCCAAATTTTTCTTCAGCATCCTGTCACTTCCTCCTTTGGACCCCTGCCACTCATTCTTGCTAATCTCACCAGCACTCCGCTCCTCCCTTCTAGGCACTGTTCCTGGGTCCCATTCCATTTAAAGACTTGCTTTTACAAGCTGCCTGGCAAACCTTACATTTTAAAGATAGATTTGAGTATTATACTAGAGTGCCCAGATGCATATGGAGGTTAATGGAGTCTTCTGGAAATCAGGCCTAAGGGTTTGAATCTTTAAGGGAAGAATTTCAGTTGAGATTGAGTTGAGCTGCACAAGCCTCAAAATACTCAACAGTCTTCTAAGCAGTTGATCTATAAGGTAATTTCTGTAGGCATTTCCTTAGCTGTGTGATGAATGGCCCCTATTCCTTGCTGCTCCTTCAAGGCCCCACTGTAAAACCTCAAATGCCTGCCTATCATCAGAGCTCTGCTCTACCAGCTCTCTCATTGAATACTTTTAGTGCCAACTTTCTCTGTTTAGAGTGATTTCAACTCACCGTTAAGTCCTCTGTTTTCCTATCTTCTACCGAGTCTTTCTGGATTCCTGTCTTCCCCTCCTCCACTCACCACAAAAGCTTACAGTAGAGGCTTAAGACAGCTGGTTGGGATTTAGTGCTAAATTTTCCATTGACAGATAATTTGAGGTTAGTAGTCTTCTCTGTCTAGTTATGCTAAAAGCAAGTTAGTTGTGGTCTCACCTGCTCTTCTTGTTGATCTTCATACTTATTTGGAGAATGGAAAAATTTCTATTTATGCAGACACCATTATCCTATCACCACCTGGAAGCAAACTCTCTGGTTTTATCTGAATATATCTGTTTCACTTCCGTTCTTGAAAGGTATTCTTGCTGAGTTTAGAATTCCAGCTTAGCAGCTGGTTTCAACCCTTTGAAGATGCTCCACTACCTACTGGCTTCCATTATTTTTGGTGAGAAGTCAGCTATTTGTTGAATTATTACCATTCAAATAAGTTTTGTCTTCTGTATTCAAGACTGTTTCCTCCTGTCTTTCATTTCCAGCAGTCTCACTATGATGCATCTGGATACATAGGTTTCTTTTTATTTGTTGTTTGGAATTTTCTGAACTATTTAAACCTCTAATTTGATGTCCATCTTGGAAAATTGTCAGATTCTCTTCAAATACTGCTTTTGCCCTATCCTCTCTCCTCTTTTTAGGACTCCAAATAAACAGGTAACTTTCTCACTGAACCTAGTAGGTCTCTGACCTTTTCTTCAACTATTTCCCACCCCTATCCTCTCATTGCTTCAGTTTAGATTATGTCTCCTGACCTATATTTCTTGCCTCAAAGTATGTCACATGTAAGGCTCTGCCTCTCAGTTGCTGCTTCTCAAGTGGTCAAGCACTCCAAGGCAAAGTGGTCCCAAATGATGGTCTCATTCTCTGGACTTTCTTCTGGATTTTGGTCCTCAAATAATTGACTATATTGGTAACACTTCATTTTTTGTAAGTTTTTTTTTTTTTCTAATTTTGCTCAGATTTTTTACTTTTCTTCAGCAGGAAGGCTAAATTACCTGGTCTGTCGTAACCAGCACCAGTCTTCAATGTGGTAATTTATGATAGGTTCAATAAGCATTGATCTTCCTTTCTCCCAGGATATAAAAGGATTATTCAAATCTGTAATTGGGCATCAGTTAAAGACACTCAGAGACAATATTCATTTGCTCACATATAACAAGGTCACAAGGACTATAGGAACAAAGACTGTACTTCACTTTTGGAAACAATGATAATAATGCTTTCTCAGGAAACTGGTCTTGTACCTGCCATAATACGGTTGGCATTCATTTTAAATAAAGAATATAGTGCGTCCTCAGAATAAAAAAGGGCACCTAATAAATCCATACAGTGAATAGCGTGTCTTTATTCTATTTACAGTACATTTGTTATAAATATAATACATTTTTTAAAAGCTTATTTTTAATTAACTCGAGATTTATATTTTAAACAGATCAACTTAACTGTTAAAGTTACATAATAAAGAATATGATAATTTAAATGACAAAAATCTCATATTGGGAAATAGTGCACGCTATGCTGAGATGAATGAGGAATAAAAGGTCAAACTCCTTTCAAAACTATATTCAAAGCATCAGAAAAAAATTTTTTTCTCTTTACAAAGTTATGTATAAGCCATAGGAACCACCAGATACTGATGTATGATGACTCTATAACCAAAGTTCAAAACTGATTTTAGAGAATTGTGTGAAGCAAGACAGGAAAATTTGTATTTAATACTCTATTGAACTTCACAGTAAAGCTGCAATTTGACTAATGGCTTAACAGGAGTATTGCCAATAAGGCCTTTCCTTCCTCAAATCGTCTCCTAATATTCGTATATCACCAATGTTGTAACAGCAGACTTAGACACTGGTTTTTAAGATGGGAATTAATAAGGTGCATGGGTATGTTGAACTTCTGTAATATGAGCATGTAAATTACTACCAGGTTTAAAGAAATACAAAAAAAGAATATCAGTATTCTCAGTCCAACGTGCTTTGCATCATCAACAAATTGACAAGTATTTTGCAGTGATCAACACCAGCCTCTAGAATATGGTAGGTATTTCAAATACTGCTGTAAAACTCAGTCAGTAAAATAAACTGATTCTTGTGGATTTCAGTACAACTTTACAAGTTGTCACACATTATTAATGATGATCAGGGCAGGCATGGAGTTCTGCTGACTTGTTTCAAACACTGTAACTTGGTCCGATAACTTGGCAAATACCCTAGGAGTCCCAAGGTTATAAACACCTGTATGGACAAAGCATGCTTTCAGCTGCAAACTATGAATCTCCTCGCTTTTAAGCTGAAGTTTATACTGTGTTTGTCCAAGCCACGTAAATGATCCATGGATTTCCAATGATTCTGGACTAAGAAAGGAGAAAAAAGGTAAGTTTAAGGGTTTTTTCCTTTATAAAATTTTCCCCCAAGTCCCAATAACACATCCCTTTCATCAAGCAATTTTATTTCTAGAAATCATTTTATGAAGCCAACTGTTTATTTATGATAACAATATCGGCAATGCTATTATTACTATTGCTGTAATAGCTAACATTTACTAACAGTTACTATGTTCTAGGCACAAGTCTAAGAGTAAATAATCTTATTTAACACTCAAACAGGAGCTAGTAAATGATGGAACCTGATTTCAAACTTGAGCTTTTAACCACCATTTGGTTACGGACCACTTGGTTACGGACCAGCATTTTTTATTAAGTATTATTTATAACCAGGAAAATAGAACTAAAAAAACCTTTCTATCACAAACTCGCTGGTCTTCAATTTTAGAGTTCTTTCTCGTCAACAAACTTTTATAAAAACATTTAGCTCTGGTCAAATTAAAATTTGCTGCTTTTAGAAATGCTTTCCATTTTGTCACTATCGTGATGCTAAGATCATCCTCTGTAACTCTTCTCTAACACTTCTGTAACACCAAACAAAAAAGAAATCAGGGCACACCTGAGTCAACTTTCTCCATCCATGTTAGTTTGCATAATTGCAAAATATTAAATTGCTCTCAAATCAATATTAAACTACAAAATAATCTTACACTAAAATAAATCTTTACCTTGTTGTTTTATGCCGAAGATCAACTATTACATCAACATCAGCCTTAGAACAATTGGAAAGTAAAAGGGTGACTGGTACTAAACAAAGGCTACAGAAGAAAAACAAACAAAATAATTAGCTGTGTATTTTTTAAAACCCCCCAAAAACCAACTTTCAAGAAAATAACAGTTAAGAGTACCTAACAAAGCAGAAGCTCCTTAAAAACAATTATATTCAAGAAAGAAAAAAAATGAGTTCCAAAATCACTGGACAAATAGTATAAATAAGAAGTAAAACATATTAATACGATGCCTGAATATCAGAATATATATCCACAGAACCATTTTATTTCAATTTATTATAGTTCACCTTAAAAAAAAACACAAAAATATTTTTAGGTTGTTATTTCCCAAAATGAAAAACAGAAGTAAATAATCTCAACTACAAAAGATCAATGGAGAAAAAAATAAATGATAAAAATGCCAAAAGCTAATCCTGTTCTCTTCATGTTTCTTAAAAATTACTTAATTTTGAGAAATTGGCCCAGCATAACATTTGTTTTTCTATCAAGTCTCCAAAAAGCCATCACGTTTTGGAGAATATGAGAATTTCTATACAGTTATAAGGAGAGCCCTTTCAAGTGGACAAATTTATGCAAGTAACATAGTTACTGGTATCACTTTATAATTAATAAATTACCAAAGCATAAGAGAAAGGACAGGCAGTGACAGAAGAGAACGTATGAACAAATTGGTGTAGATTTAAAATCAAGAACATAACAGCCCAGCCAGCATGGCTCAGCGGGTTGAGTATAAACCTATGATCCAGGAGATTGTGGGTAGATTCCCAGTCAGGGCACATGCCCGAGTTGCGGGCTCGGTCCCAGGTGGGGGTGTGCAGCAGGCAGCCGATCAATGACTCTCATCATTGATGTTTCTGTCTCTCTCTCTCTCTCTCCCCCTCCCTCTCTCTGAAATCAATAAAGACATATTTTAAAAAAAAATCAGGAACAAACAAACATAATCAAACAAACATAATCTACGCACAAACGAAGCCTGGTTATATACTATTAAATATTTATATTGTACCCTATTAACACAAAGAACAAAGAGTAAAAAAGAAAAAATAGTAACCATATAAGCACACACAAAATAACTAAAATCCTGCTGATATTTTATGCTTTCAGAAATTTTATATCCTCTTACTGAGAAATACTTTCTAAACAATACTACAAATGATCTATATTTCCTTAAACAAAAACTAAGATAATTCAAAAACATATCTTTAGGTTGTGCCAGTGCTATGCTCTTACCTCCTCCACAAACTTCTCACAAGGAGGAGGGCAGCAAGACTACTGAGTGCATTTCGAGTCTGAAGCACCTCATTAAAAGTTAAATTCCAACTGCATAATTTGAAACCCAAAGCAAAACCTCAGGAACTTTTGCATTTCTATTCCCATTTGATCTTCAAATGTCATATTCTCCAGGGCTTCCCTACATGCTTCAAGAAGAAATGTGAGCATCTAGATGTTTCCACAGCTCCAAACCAAACTCACTATCCTCGTTCCTCCTCTTCCTCCATGCACAGTCTCTCAATGAATGGGACCCCATCCACCCCAGCAAACCTTAGGCATGTGATACTAATAAAAACACCCTCAAACCTTTTTTGATGAAATGGATGATTAAATGATTCTGGATAGTGAAGACTTGTTTTAATGAGATTAGAAAGCTGCTCTACTGATGGTCTTGAGGAAATTGTAGTGTTTTCTGGCCTGAAAAACTTTAATGGTTCCATTTCTGGTGGCTCCTGAGAAAAGAAAAAATATACGACAATAAAAGCACTGCCTTGTTATAATAAAGTATAACATATACTAACAAAAGTTAAAACCAATAAAGCAAAGCATGAATGATACTATTTCTGCTGTTATTTAAACAAACAGTTGGAATCATTTGCAATAAAATCTAGGATAAATAAACTAAGATCTGGAATCATTTATTCATTTCCTATTTATTGTGTGCTGGGGTGAGCCACAAATTCCAGCACTTCACATATTAGTTCTATGATCTTATCTACGTTATTTATTTACATTAAGATTTAATTTCCTCATATGTAAAAAGGGGTTCATAATAATAATTTCAGAATTTGTATTTCTCATCTGGTAAAAGCGCTTAGTAGTTAGGCTACAGTCATTCAATTGTACAACATCTGTTTTAACAGTTGAAATAAAATAGACTTAAATTTTTATTTTGAAAATATATTGCTGTGTTTAATATAGTGCTTCAACTATTAACTAAAGGTCAATATGCATGTGAAACTATTAATATCGACAGTGTCAAGCACTGTAAACATTTCAATAAATATCATTATCATCTAAATGAATATACAGAATAATATTCCGTTTCTACTATTTTTTTCCCTTGGTTATTTTTTTCTCTATTTTCCTTCACTATCCAGGATAATTTTGATTTTTAATTTCCTGCTGGTCAAGTTGGATTCTGATCTAAACTGGGATTGGCAAACCAGAGCCCACGAGTCAAATCCAGCATGATTCCTGTGTTTATAAAGAACTGTTTGTTGAAACACAGTGAGTGACAGCCTATCTATGTTTGCTTTTGTTGCTTTTGGACTCCAACAACAAAGACAAGTAATTATGATAAAAACCTTTATTATCTGGCTTTTTTCAGAAAAAGTTTGCTAACCCCCTGATCTATAACAGCTGCAAAATCAAGAACTAAATTTGCTTTTTCCAGATTAAGTCAGAGAAAAGTGACTGGAGGTCTGTGACTGGAAGAGAGCAGGAGCATACTTCTGGGGTGCTGGTTGTATTTTATTTCTTGAGCTGGGTCCTGAATACATTGCAGTGTTCTTCAATTTGTAAAATTCAATGAGCTATTCACTATTCTATATTTATGTTACACTTTAGCAAAGAGTTCAAAATATGTATTACTTTTAATATATTCTAATCATCAAAGAAAATAAGCTATTGTTTGAGACCTTTTTTAAAAAAAAAAAATCCTCACCTGAGGATACTTTTTCCATTGCTTTTCAGCGAGAGTGGAAGGGGGGGGAGAGAGAGAGAGATAGAAAAACACCGATGTGAGAGAGATACACATCGATTGGTTGCCTCCCGCACTCGCCCCAACTAGGGGCCAGGGATAGACCCTGCAACCAAGGCATTCGCCCCCAGCCGAGATCGAACTCAGGGCCCTTTAGTCTGCGGGCCAATGCTCTAACCACTAATCAAGACTGCCTAGGGCTGTTTGAGACTTTTAAATTATACTGAATAGATTCCTATGAGAACTTTTTGAGAAGATCAAATAGTTATTTCAGGAAAAATAAGGAACCCTATTAAACAGTATTACCAGCTGCTGCACAACTCCAGAAGGCATCCTTAACATTTTATGACATGCCCCCTGGAATTCTGCAATGGTGTGGGACTGTTACAACAAATAAGATAACATAGAGAACATTGTCCTCTCAAATAAATCAATTCTTTATAGAATATGAATTCTAGATTCAACACAGAGTGTATCTTACAAAACCTCAAGATCACAAATGCATCTTAATACTCTTAGAAGGGGTTAACAAATTTTAAAAGCAACTTATGTTCATTTCAAATTTTAATCAGTCTTCTGTCACCAACCACCAACTCAAATCCCAATATAAAAGCATGCACAAACCAGACCTCATCAAAAATAGAAAATCCAAACAAAAACCCCACAAGTTTACAGGAAGGGCCCAAAGCAAACTGTTATTACCTGTTTCTGAGGATATGAAAAGGCTTCTTTTCCTATAGTGTGAAGAATAACATGATGCTGACCTTCCAAAATAAGTTGCTTACTGTCTTCCACTACATAAGCCTAAGTAAGATACAAAACAAAAACGTTAGCTGGCTTAGTTAACAGTAACCTGAAAAGCAACCAAGGAGCTCTTTCTCTGCTGCTGTGGAGTTGCATGGAGGTGGAGACTTGGGTGTGTTCAAGATTTGGCCCCACCCATAACCCACCTCTATGGCTAAGGAAGGCATTGCTGCTGGAGGTGTAATGGGCATTAATACTGCTTTACAAGAGGTGCTGAAGACTGCCCTCATCCACGATGGCCTAGTGCACGGTATTCTTGAAGCTGCCAAAGCCTTAGACAAGTGCCAACCCCATCTTTGTGTGCTTGCATCCAACTGCGATGAGTCTATATATGTCAAGTTGGTGGAGGTTCTTTGTGCTGGACACCAAATCAACCTAAATATGGTTGATGACAATAAGAAACTAGGGGAATAAATTAGCCACTATAAAATTGACAGAGAGGGAAAGCCCCATAAAAGTAATTGGTTGCAATTGTGTGGTAGATAAGGACTATGGCAAAGAGTCTCAGGCCAGGGATGTCATCAAGGAGTGCTTCAACTGCAAGAAACGAACAAATAAACTTGGCTTTTGTTTGTCAAAAAAAAAAAAGGTAACCAATGCAGTATTTGATGGAAGGTAGAAATATTACGGCTAGTGTCTATTAATTACCAACACTCATAGCTGTGTCAGCATTTCTACTTTTATTTATTCACTATAAATACAATCTATAAAGTATCTGTCAAAATTGGTTTTGCCTTAATAAACACAGTTGGCCTGGATTATTTCAGAGACACATCTTGAAATCTTTTTCAATTTTCTCAAGAGCTCTTAAGAAACTAGTCCAAAAGAACAGTGTCATAACATAAGCTTTTTTTACTGGCATACCAATATAAAGGCAAAAGGCTTCTTATACTCTTCCTTAAATGCTAGGACTACATACAAAAGCATTTACAGATAAAATATTATGTCATTATAAAAAATATGCTACAGGCCCTGGCTGGGTAGCTCAGTTGGTCAGAGTCATCCCGATACACCAAAGTTTTGGGTTTAATCCCCGATCAGGGAACATAGAAGAATCAACCAACGAATACATAAATAAGTGGAACAACAAATTGATGTTTTCTGTTTCTCTCTCCCCCCTTCCTCTCTCTCTCTAAAATCAATAAATAAAAATAAACTTTAGCCCAGTCGATGTGGCTCAGCGGATGAGCATCAACCCATGATCCAGGAGATTGAGGTTCGATTCCTGGTCAGGGCACATGCCCAGCCCAGGTTGCTGGCTCAATCCCCAGTAGGGGGTGTGCAGGAGGCAGCCAATCAATGACTCTCTCATCACTGATGTATCTATCTCTCTCCCTCTCCTTTCCTCTCTTTGAAATCAATAAAGATATATTTAAAATAATAATAATTTTTAAAAATATGCTACAGCAAAAAATAAAGGCAAAAATAAAAGATAACAAAGGAGAGAGGCAAATAAAATAGATGAAAGATGAATAGCAACAAATGAGTAATGGGTACCAAAAGGTTCATGCTGCTATTTTTCCTTTTTCAGTGTTTGAAAATGCCTGTAATAGAGTTTAATAATAATACCTGCTTTCATGAAGTTTATCATGTCTACAGTATTCTCAGCACCACTTAGAAATAACAATACAGAGGAAAGTGATTTAATTTGAATGACTTCTTCCTTTAGGCAAAAAAAAAAGTCATTCTAGAATGGTTAAAACAAAGTATGAAACAACTTTAATGCTGAAACTGGAATACTTAAGCATAATAGGAAAAACATAAGTAGCAGGTTACATTGTTTCTTCAGATTAAGAATCAAATAATATAAGCAAGGCTTGCTGAAATAATGTAGTAACACATACCTTCCATAATATGACAATATTCAAATCCACTTCACTGCACTTCTGAATTAATCTCACAGCATCCTCTATTGACTGTTTTTCTGTATGCACTGATGGGTGGACTTGTGATCTTTTTAATTCAGAGGATAAACTTCGATAAAAGAAATCTGCACACGGGCTTGCTGAACTTATTATCTGTTAAAAGAATATCACTTGCCTACATAAATGTTTTCTATTAAATACACCCCACCAAATTTATATTTCCTAATCTTATACACACCCAAAAGGCTTCTTCAAAAATTTCATGTCAATTTGTTGGATATAAGGAGGCCACATTAAGCCTTGAATAAAATATCTGATATAGATTACCCTGAATCTTAAAGACGTTACTTCAAAATAATTAATCTACACTGCCATGACATTAGGTTTGACCTTTCAAGTATCAAGTATGAAGGAGTAGCTCAAAGAAAATGATTAAAAAATAAATTGTTGGGAAAAAAGTAACTTTTTTTTTTTTTTTTTACTATAAAATAACAGAAGTATTTCTCATTCAAATACTTAGAACACTAGGCAACATGCAATCAAACAAACTGCAAATAAGTCACTGATATTAATTTAGCTTTTATAGTTGAAGGGACAGAATATGAAAAAAGAACTTTAAAGGGACTCAGAACTACAGGATTTCCCTTAATGAAATAATGTTTCATTGTAAAATCTCTTCCTTATGATTCCCTGCATTATAGGCTATATTATATAGATGTCAAACTTTGATTTAATAATTAATTATTAATAAATATATACATTTTCCCCATTAGGAGTGAACTTTTTCTGGTAAACCACTGTCCCATAGTTTTCTCAATGATCATAGTGCTTGGTAAGTTCTACTCAACCAGACTCATCAAAAGGGAAAATGCAGCCCTGGCTGGTGTGGTTCAGTTGGTTAAGTACCATCCCATGCACCGAGAGGCCACTGGTTTGATTCCAGGTAAGGGCACATGCCAGGGTTGAGGGCTCGATCCCCAGTATGGGGCGTGCAGGAGGCAGTCGATGGAAGTTTGGCTCTCTCATCAATATTTCTCCCCCCCCCTTCCTTCCTCTCTCTCTAAAAAAAAGTTTATAAAAAAATCTTTAAAAAATAAAAGGGAAAATGCCTTTGTTTCTGTCTTCAATGCTCCTATACAATGTTCCTATAACAAGTACAATAAAAATCACACCCTGAATATAATTTAAGGGTCCTGATGATGTTTCTAAGGATTTTAAATTTAAAAGTGAAATGAACAAAACAAACTGAAGTCTTGAAAGCTAAATTCAACCATTTAAGAAGCATAGTAGCTCCAAAAAGTCATACTTATTTTGGAATTACTGGGTTTTTGATGCTCTGAGCTATTTCTAAATAGCTGTTTCCTCCAAATGTCAAAAGACAGTAAAAAAGAATAAGCCAGATGAAAGCAAATGATCAGAGAAATACAAAAGTATAAGGACATTTGGAATTATCACGAAAAAGAACACAAGGAAGAAATAATACCAATAACAGCACAAACCACATGGAATTTTATATCCTTGGTCCAGTATATTTTGAAGCAGATTCCCAAAGCACCTCTTCAAATTATCTGCAGGGCTGGTTGAAAATGCATATTCCCACATTCCACCCAAGATATAATAAATCAGAGCTTTAGAGATGAAGCAGCAAATCTTTCATTCTTACAAAATCCTTTAATTCAAAAATAGAGTCTGCAGGCTGATAACCTCAAGATCACCTAGAAGCTTAGAGCAATACAGAATCCTCAAGTCTCACCCCAGTCCTACTATATCAGAATCTGCATTTTAACAAGATCCCCAGGTGATTCATATTCACATTTTTGAAAGTTTGAAAACCACTACTCCAGGGGACTCTTACAAATAATGAAGTTGGGAATATCACTGCTCTAGACAATAACCCATTTCAAAACACAAGGGCTTATCTGGGTCTCAAAACCATGTGATGATATACCAAAATCTGGAGGATTATCATCTATATGTTCCACCGTAACCACTTTCTCTATTAGACAGGTTCCCTCATATAATTCTGTTTCTTTTTTTCTAATCCCAAGGACTACACTTATTTCATGAGATACTCTTAAAAGAAAGTTAATGTTAACTAATTAATTAAAATGGTATAATCCATATAGCATTTTTGGCATTTTAGGGCATGAAGTCAAGTTGCAAAATCCAACAAAGTTGACAAGCTCATACACCAAAAAATTTAGGGATTACTAAAGCAATAGTTTTGCCAAAATAGACAGATGTTCCAAAACTGTGACTTTTAAAATTAAATGCTACTGTGCTGATTTGCATACCTGTTCATTTCCAAAGATGATATCTGCAAAGGTGTATTTTTCTGAGGACTGTGTGGCAACTAAAAAACAGAGGAAAAGAAACTAATCATATCACTGGCATGAAATATAAAATAACCACTAAGAAAGTGTTAAAGTAAAATGAATTTACCTTCTTTTTCCTTACATCGTATTGCTTTGAAGCAAAACTTTCCCTTTTCCCTACTGCCAAGTTTGGCATCTAGGAAGAAAAAAGAAAATTTCAAAGATTCTCTTAGCTTATGACATTGTAAAAGCAATTCTTTATTCAGACTGCCTTAGTCAAACTGGAAAATAATTCATAATTATAAATAATGTTTAATAAAAAACATTCTGTCAATATATATCACAAGTATGCATGCATATATATATATTTTTTGATGGTATTATATAGGTATAGAAATACACAGAGAAGCCAGTCAATACATAGGTATGGTTATACACAGAAAATCCAGCTTTCTAATGGCAAAGGAAACAACGAGAAACTTCCATATTCTAGTCTATATGTTTCTGTGCTGTTTGAAATTTTAACAGTGATCATATATTCAAGCACCAATTTTATAAGTATATAAAAATGTAAATAGAAAAATGTGGAGGGAATAAAAAGATGGAAAAGAATCAATCAAAATATGTAATTTGATTTATAGTCATGTAAACTAATGAAGGCACAATTTAATGCTTAATAAAGTTAATTATAAGAAAGGCACCTGCCCAGTGTGGCTCAGTGGTTGAGCATCAACCCATGAACCAAGAGTTCACCGGTTCTATTCCTAGTCAGGGCACATGCCCGGCTTTGCAGGCTTGATCCCCAGTGGGGGATGTGCAGGAGGCAGCTGATCGATGTTTCTCTCTCATTGATGTTTCTATCTCCCTATTCCTCTCCTTTCCTCTCTCTCTAAAATCAATTAAAAATATATATATTTAAAAGAAAGGCACCATATTACAGTACTATTATTAAAAAAAAATTAAGCAATGAAGATATGTCAGAATTTACTATGAAGAGGGGAAAAGGCACAAACCTTTGTTTTCAGAGAGATTTACAGATTTCTGTAACTTCCAATGTTTGCTACTACTGGATACTTGTACTATATGGAATTCCTTAACACCTGCTTCACTCTGTCAAAAAGAAATGAAAGAATAATTCAGGATTTAGGAGTACTAACAGAGTTTTCCAATGAAAACAGTAATCAGACACTGGTACCAAAGTTAATGTCAATTAACATAAAATGAAAATTTTATTTTAAAATAAATTAACAATATATATTTCAGAAAGTTTAAGTTATTTAAATCCCTTTTTTTAACATTCTTAAAACAGAGAAGCCAACATTTCATCTAAGAAATATGTTTTTAATGCACTTCTAGTGGCAAATTTTAAAACACCAGAAGTATTCAGTTATTAGATCTATCATCATGAGTTACTGGTAGTATTAAATAGACCAAGAATTATTTGTTGCCAATTTTTAATCAACTATACCATTTTATTTGTATTTCTTCTGATCTTTCTGAGATAACCCATTCCCATTAAGGCAAAAAAACGAACAAACAAAAACTCATAAAACAGAACCCCAACACACAGCCAATATTTAAACTGCACAAAATTTTTCATTTTCCTGAATAAGAGCCAATCTGAAATTAAAATTTTCTTCCTCTTACAAATATTGATTTTGGGGGGGATATCATCAAAGTATTAGCGCATTAATCCTAAATATTCTAAAAAGAAGTGACCTTACAAATTTATGAAGCTAAAAGCAAAGTACATTATAAAATTAGTAACATTTTAAATAAGTATCTGAATCAATCTAAAGCTAAGATCCCATTTTAATTATGAAATTGCATTCCTTTTTAAGAATATTTATTTTTATATTTTGAGTACAAAACCAGGAATGGTAAAATGTTTGAAATACTTTATATAAAAGAAATCTTACTGTCAGAAATGTATGTGAGCCTGACCAGGCGTGGCTCAGCAGCTGAGCATCAGCCTAGGATCCAGGAGATCGTGGTTTGATTCCCTGTCAGGGTACATGCCGGGGCTGCGGGCTCAATCCCCAATCGGGGGAATGCAGGAGGCAGCCGATCAGTGACAACTCTCTTATCATTGATGTTTCTCTCTCTCTCTCTCCCTCTCTCTCCCTCTCTCTCTCTCCCTTCCTCTTCTGAAATCAATGAAGATATATTTTTTTAAAAAAGAAATGTATGTGAAGGGTTATCAAGTTAATACTGAATGTAAAATGCTAATAGAACTTCACAAATTTAATTTTAACAAGAGATTCTCAATGGCTAGACTAGAAAATACTTTATGAGATCTCTCTTGAGTTGAATTACTGGCATATAAGGCTATATATCATGTGAATATGTACCATATTTATGCCACCAGATACTTTTATTTGAAGAAAGACTTAAAATTACAAAGCTAATGGAGAATGAGGATGTTTTCACCCTCCATTCTACATAAACATTCCTAAATTCCTAGCTTATGCAGTCTTGTGAACAGAAAAAAATCCATTACTAAAAACAAAGGAAATACTTCAAATAGAATTAAAAACAAAATGTAGTTTTAAACCAACTTACAGTATTAATATTTTCCACATCCACAAAGACTAACATATTTCCTCCTCTGCCTTCCTCATCTTCAAGAGAATTACTTCTGCAGACAGTGGCGCGTACATTCAAAGATCGGCTGGTACAAATAACTGCTGTGTGTCTTAATATTCTGTGACTGAAGAAATTAAAAAAAATTGCAACTTTAATCTAAAAACCTCCTCCTATGTATGATTTTCTAATTCCAAATAAAGCTTTCAAAATGTCATCACTTTCAGATCATTTATGCTCTCTCCCCCATCCCCCAAAAAAAGAAGAAAAAAAGAATAAAGTAAAATTATCTAGCTGGCCTAAGTTCAATTAATTTTTCTCCTGCTCATCAAACTCATCTATATAGCACATGAAAATAATCTTCATGTAGTAATGTCCTGATTATGCCTCTTCTGTGACAGCAGTTCCAAAGAAACTGTCTACCAAGTAAGTTCCAAACTTTCACTTGGCATTCAAGGTCCTTCAAAATAAAGCTTTACATTTCAAGGTTTATTCCCCTTTACTTCCTTTATACGTTTTCCTTTATACGTTTGACACTGTAGCGAAACTAATTCAGGTTGTAAATCTTGTAAATCTTGATTCATATATATATATATGTATATATATATATATATATATATATATATATATATATATACACACACACTCATCTTGGAAGACCCACTACTCCCTTGCCTTTCCCCCTTGATAAGCAAATTTTGAAATCTTGACTTTCCTGGAAGCTTCATTTCATCTATACTACATTCCATAAAGCCTTCCCTGATTGTCTTGGTCATAGTACTCGCTATCATCTTCTTTAGGAGAATTAGCACTCACTGAGGATCTAAAATGTACTTACGCTTACAAATACTATATCATTTCTCCTCACAGTAAGTCTTACAAGACATTTTCAATATTCAATTAAATTAAATAAACTTACAGTACAATCACTCCTAGTTAACTGTGTAAAAATGACAATGGCAATATCACAAATAAAATATTCTACTATGTAATATAATAGGCCACCGTCCTTTTGAGAGCCAGTTAGGTCTGATGTCTTCAGTGAGCCCACTATACCACCACCCTAATCATCTGTTCAGCAAATACACACTTTTTCATATATTCTCATGGGGAGAGGAGGGAACAAGGGAAAAAGGTAAAATAATTTCTTAAAACAGGATGACTGTAGGCAGGTTGTTTTCATATACAAATGATATTTGTGAATTTCATTATTATGTGATAACTCTGCCCATAATACTTAGTTGTTTCAAAGAATAATGAAGTTTATAGATAGAGAAGCCACTAAAAAGATTAATGTAGCTTAATTTTTTCTATTTTCAGCCACTTAGAACTTATAGCTAGCTATATTAGGGGACAGCCTCAGATATAAACATTATGTAAAATTTGGAAGGGACTAATTTCTTAGTAAAAAATGACATGTTAACAAGTATCAAAATGTTTATTTGAATTTCTGCACATATATTAAACAGAGAGGTTAAATAAAAAAACGTTTTATAATACTCACCGTATTTTAGGCAGCTTTTTAACACTTTCATAGTAAAACAGAAAGTTAATTTCATGGACACCTTCTTCATCTGGCCCACGTAACCACATCGGTAGCTGAACTGAAGCCCCAGGTAGAAGAACAGTGTCAGGAAGGGGAACAGGAATCACCTCTGGCTGACTTCCTATGCCAATGCCAAAGTCTACAGAAGAAGCTGATGATGTAAGTGCTGTACACATAGAGGTAGAGTCTGTCACAACAGTCTTGTAAGCACTACAGTTCTCAGAAGCTGAGGGACTTAGTGGTGTTAGAACAGCCGTGTTACCACCAAAAGTAAAGAACTCTGGACGTTTAGAAACAACCTTCAATCCAGTAAGAGGACATTTGCTGACATTGACAAATTCTACATATGCTTTTCGGATTTCTCCACAGAGGAGCCCTGTAGGAAAATGTATAAAGAACACCTGCATTGGAGGGAAAAAATATTATTATATTGTCTGTTAAAAATTCTGACCCCCAATGAATGACACTTTAAGATGTTGTATTCTTTATTAAAGTCTTTTATTAATTCTCTTTGCTATCTCCCTGAATAAATGGCAATTAACAACTCCATTTTAGAAAAGAGACAGAAACCAATGTTACTCAGTAGCAGATTTCAGAATTATGAACTAAAGGTAAAATGTCAATAACAAGAGGGTTACTGGCAAAACTTTCACAACTGTGTAGATTATAGACAAAAGAAGTCAAAGTAATTTAACATGGTTATGTGAATTAAATATCAGTCAAAAAGTCCTTATCAATGTCAACTTAAAAAGTAGCTCAACTATTTATTTATACATCATTAAATGAAAAGATACACTACAGGTCTTAAAAGGGAAGAACACACAGATCCATGATTCCATGCCCATAATTTGAAAACCCTCAAAGCTCCAAAGGACCTCAAGTTTTTAGTAACTCACATGGGAACATTACTCTAGCAAATTCTTAAGTGGATAATTCCAAGCAAAATGTTTTATTAGTGACTTCTAAACTACAAAGGTGAATAGCCTTGAAATACCATTTGGATCCCAACTCATTTCATTTTCAGTCTTAGAACTCATAGCTACAGCAATGCAATCTTAATAAAAATCCAATACATTACTGTGGGAATCTGACAAGCTTGGACAGTAATGGCACGAGTATAAGAAAAAAGAAATAAAGAAAGCTTCTGAGAAGGACTTGGCTTGCCAGACTTAAAAAGATGATAAAGCAAGAGTATGGTATTGACACAGAAAATAAATCAGGTTATGGGTACTTTCAGGATATTAGTATATTAGGAAGAAGGTATCAGTTGTCAATATTCAGTTAATGGTAATTGGAAGTAAAAACAAATATGATCCCTACCCCTTGACATTCAGGAAACTATATTCCTTCGGATTAAAAAACAACATAGAGCCTGGCCGGGTGTGGCTCAGCGGTTGAGCGTCGACCTAGGATCCAGGTGATCGCAGTTCGATTTCCAGTCAGAGCACAAGCCTGGGTTGCGGGCTCGATCCCTAGTCGGGGGCATGCAGGAGGCAGCCTATCAATGACTCGCTCATCATTGATGTTTCTATCTCTCGCTCTCCCTCTCCCTTCCTCTCTCTGAAATCAATAAAGATATATTTTTTTAAAAATTTTAAAAATTAGCCTGGCCGGGCGTGGCTCAGCGGTTGAGCGTCGACCTAGGATCCAGGCGATCAGGGTTCGATTCCCGGTCAGGGCACATGCCCGGGTTGCGGGCTGCAGCCGATCAATGACTCTCTCATCACTGATGTTTCTATCTCTCTCTCTCTCCTTTCCTCTCTCTGAAATCAATAAAGATATATTTAAAAAAAAAAAAAAAAAAAAAATTTTTTTAAATTTAAAAATAAAAAAATAAAAAACAACATAGACATTAAAAAATAAAACTATGTAAGTTCTGACTAGGGAGGTTGTATAAGTAATTCTAAAACTTAGAAGTAACAAAGTAAAAGGCTATCAAATATGATTTTTTTATATGTTAAAAACCTTAACATGGTGAAAGACAACAAATTATTAAGTTAAAATACATGCAAAATAGGAATCAACAGAAACGAGCACTGAAATCTGACTACAAGTCTTTTATTTGCCCTACACAGCTCTAAATGCAACATTAACTAAGCAAGTGTAAAACTCGGGAAGAATATAAGCAGCTCAGCAATAGCCTACCCTCCACACACACATCACCATTTTCATGAGTTTGTTACCTATCCCACCACTATAGGTATAAAATTAGTACTCATAAAAATTATCCAATGAGAAAAGGGAAACAACACCAATTAAAAGGGTATCGATAGAATTATATGGACATACGGAAGAAAAAAATCTTAACAGTCAAAAAAATATGAGGATTGATCAACCTTGTCAGTTATCAGAGAAATGTAAATAAAAGCAATGTCATTTTTCACCAATCTGATTTGCAAAAGTTAAAAAATAAACCAAAACACCAAAACTGAAAATACCCAGTATGGCACAGATAAGAGGCAATGCACACTCCCATTCCGAAGAAAAGTGCAAATTACTACAGGCTTGTTGAAGGTAATTTGGTAGTATGTTGCAAAATTTTAAATTTATATACCCTTTGACTGGGTAATTCCATTTCTAAAGTCTAAACTAGAACATGGACACAATATATGATAATGATGTTTACCGAAAAATTGTCAGTAATGATGAAAAACTAGAACCACACCCATCAATAGATAAACAGTTAAAATATATTACAATGTAACTGAATAAAGGAATACCATATGTAGCTGTTAAAAAAAAGTTTTTACTGAATGAAAAGAAATTATGTTATGAAAGACAAAAAGCAAGTCAAACGGTCAAATGTGCAGTATGATTCTATTTATAACTACTAAAACTATATGTAAGTATACAATGAAAAGTCTGAAAAGAGAAACACCAATTTGGTATCACTGGCACTTTTTGAAGGTAAATGGCTAAGCTTATTAGGGAAACTTGATGATGCAGGAGGAAGAACTGTCTTCCAGTGTTCACGCTTATACTTCATAACCCTGCCTTTGGTATGCATCTCAAGTAGAACCTGATCCCAGGTATGCCAGAATTCTCTCCCAGAAATTTTAAATTTGTATTAAAGTGGCACAAAAACTGGAAGTTGTAAGACTAAGGTCATACCAAAGCAATACTTTTAAAGGCTTACAAACATTTACTGCTACATTCCCTGGACCTACCCAGTCTATTTTTCTTTGAGACTTATTCTGTAATACTTTAGTTGCCACGAGATATTCCAACATTCTTCAACTAAACAATATGTTTTCTCTTTTTTGGCTTCCACTAACTAGCATCAGTCTGTCTTCTGCAACTAAAAGATGAACTCATACAGCATTAAAGTAGGTAAGGGATGGGAATACAAAGAGGGTGAAAGGAAGATTGCTTTTTATTCATATTGCTTAAAATTTTTACAGCATTAATTCCCATTTTATTTTTATATCTTACCAAAAAAAGAGCCACTGATTTTATTAACACTAGTGTTCTTTTAGAAGTGTTTTCCCAATTTCCATGCATATTTTGAGTGTCATATTTTATAACCAGGCTGTCTGTGACTTAATGCCAAGTAGCATGATTACCTTATTTTTGTGAATTAGATTAAACCCTAGCTTAATAATTTTATAAGATCTGACTTTATAAATAATTAAATCCATAAAATTTTTATAAGTGAAATACCTCCAACAGTGGCATTTCCTCAGTGATTATGGGATCTAATCGTCGATCAGGACCATATTTAATGGATGTTTTCTCTTCTTTTGTGTTGTTAAGTCGAGGACCTTGAATTTCTAAATCCTGTCTCCCTCGAACTGACATACTCAAGGAATGTTTTCCTGAAATAAAAAACAGTCAATGCCCCAACAAACTTGGTATGTTAACTAATATCAGGTTAGCTTGAATACATGAACACTCTAAGTTTCAGATTATTTCTAGAAAAATTCTAGACTACTGATTAGCATGGTTCATCAAAGAATTATGCATATTTTATTTTCATGTTTAATCATACCTATTTTATGCTTAACTTCTCATTTTATTAGGATTTACTTACTTTGCAGAAAGACCACCTATCACTCAATAGGAAGTTTTTGAAACCTATATTTAACCATAATGGCTATTAACCAAAAAGATCTGAGAGAACGACTATGTTGGGACCAACAATTTGATTCAGAATATGAAAAAAGATTTATTCTCAAAGGAAAAAAATTCCAAAATATTGAAAAGATCAACTTTTCACTTTTACTAATTTTCAAATATAATATACTAATCCATATACTGATAATATATACTACTATTTCTGAACTACAACTTTTCACTTTTGCTCATATTCAAATATACTAATAAACTAATATATACACTGATAGTAAATGTATATTCTAATATTTCTGGATAACTACATCTTCTCAATAGATTGCACAAAGAAAATTAAACTCATTTAATATTCATGTGAGCTATCCCCCAAGTTTCCACATAGTGGAAAAAATCGAGGGTATACAACTATCCTTCCCACAGGACTACTCAGAGCCTTTAATGTTCAGATGGTCACTGTGATATTCCGAGACCAGACATACAAGGTATCATTTCCCATACTTTGTTTGATCCAGATCCCTATTAGCATGTTACATAATAATGAACTATACTAAATCATGAAAATTCTGCTTATAGGATGCAACTTATTTTTAATAGTTAATTCAGAGTTTGCTCCCACTAACATCCTAAAATAACATATAAATTATATTAATAAATATGTTTGGTACCTTACATGAAACAATGATCTAAACTTTATTGAAAACCGTAACTTTGTGGTATTAGATTAAGATCCTAGGTATGTATAAGTGGGAAAGAAAAGGATCTTTAAAAAGTTCTTAGCACCCAGCTAACTTACATAAAATATGTAATATATTTATAAATTATTTATAAATGTTGCTTGTCTGTTCCTTGCCAAACAAGAATTAAAAATATAGTACTAAAATGTAGAATACCATCCTCAATTTCAGTGTAAATTTTTTGTTTTTAATTTTTGAGTTCTTATGGATTCATTCCACTTGTTTACTCTGTACCAAAAAAAATTGTATCAAATCATCCTGGATATGCAGACAAGTAGAAATATTTAACTGAAGGTTTAAAAGACCAATAAACTTTCCAAGAGTTCCCAAAACATTTTCCAAAATTAATAATCAGCTTTTACAAATGCTAAATTCAAGTCAGTCAATGACTGTTAATTTGTTTTTAAAAAAATAAAACTTTTCTACTAAAATGAAGGGCTAGAAGAAGGGATTTTATAGTAAAATGCATGGCATCTTGTCAACTTAAACTCAAATAACTACATATAACAATTATAATATTAGACCTAGAAGGGTTCCCTAAATTTAAAGAAAAAAAGTAAACTATGTTAAATATGTATCCCTACAGTTTTTACGCTTCTAGAATCTGTAAAACATATCACCCAGGCCACCAAAAATATCCCCTTAACACTAAAATCCTACTCTGTTTGCAGGATAGATGACAAAATTTAAGGTGTTTAATATCCAATGATGTGCTTGCTCTATGTTTTGTAAAAAAGACAATACTCAAAAATAGATATGCTAAGATGGTTTTTGTATTGGCAGCAGAAATCTCCATCAATGGTTGGAATATATTTGGTTAGGCTTTACTAAGCTTGGATCAATAACAGAAAAGAAAAATACACAGGGTAGAACCTAAGAATTGTCAAAAGAAAATACATTAGAAGGGAATGAAGTTGTTTATTTTTGAAGAAATGGCAGAGTTTAAAATAATCCAAATTATTCATTCTTCCAGCTGACTAAATGCCTTTATTTATAAAGGTACATTAAACCTATTTTTAAAGTATCTCATTTTCATTCATTTTATTCTATGGAGATTGAATTAAGTATTAGTTTTCTAACTGTTTAGCAATGTTATAGCTTTACCTGTGTGACATCCAGGAAGAGCACCAACGCCATCTACCGCCATGGAGCCCTGAATAGTGCCAAGGTTATAAACAATTCCCAGAATATGCAGCTCCCCTATGTGATGGGGAAAGAGCTTTAGTCTTGCCTGTGGAGATATTTAAGTCACTCTTATTATCTGTTTTCATAATATCTTAAATAGTGCAATACCTAAATTCTGTAATGTTATAAAAATATAAACTCATGACCTAAACTTTTAAGTTATCAATTAATATATTTTATTAGAAAGCATTTTCTTCAAAGAAAATCTCTAAATTCAACAGAGGCCTGGATCCTCATCAATACTTCTAATAAGAATCAAAATATTCTGGTCAACCAAATATCATACTGACCAAGAAAAAAGCAAAAACTTTTCACCAGGCTTCTTAGGAAATTAACAAACCAAAGACCACTGCAAACCTACTTTTCCCACCAATTTCCTCCTGTGCAATTCCAGTATCCTGATCTTCCAGAATTCTAGTTTTTAAGAAAACTAAGATATAAAACAAACGGAATAAACTGATTTTTTAAATGTTTTCATCTTGCTTTTAGAAAGGCTTAAGATTGAAAAATAATAAATTACCACTTTAGATTCTTCACTATTAATTAAGAATTCTGAAATAACTTCAGTCCCAATCATTTCGGGTTCACTTGTTACCTAAAAAATAAATTATTTTGTAAAATATACATTCTAGTAAATAAAGCATTATTAAAATTCATGTATATCAATATTTAAGAGCAATAACAATAATTAGAGTTAGTATTTACTAGGTTCTTACTATGTGCTAAGAAGAGTGCAGTGTTTTATTTTCACAACTGCAGTACAGCCATTCAGTAGTAGGCACATGATTTTCCCCCATTTAATTCAGTCCAACTCAACTGAGAGAATAAATGATCTACAAAGAGGATAAAACCTCAAGAGATAAAGTTCAGCTACTTATTACCAACGACGGCCAACATGGCCATTTAATTTAATCTTGCAATAAGAGCATATTTCTCCCTCTTCCACTCCAACCAGCCTTTTTATAAATTGGTTAATTACACATAGGAAAAGTAATGGCAGCCTAAGTAAGGTATAGAAAAGATTGGTGGACAATAAGGGCTGTGGGGAGAGCAAAAAAAGGCCTGTCTACTCCAAATCAATGACATCTATAAGAAACTATATATACATATAGTCTCTGGCCACCGTAACAAAGCAGAATTAACTGGCTCACACTCAAAGTAAACTTGATCCTCATGACTACAGTTTTACTTTTACCATGAAATTAATTATTTGACAAAAGAAATTAAGGTTATATTTCCCTAAATTCCAGTTCAGCATCTTAGTCCATCGCTAGTAGAAATTCATGAAGAAATCCAGAATTTATAGTAGAAAGTGTAACTTCAATATACACAATAAAAATTTTCACTTCACTTTAATAAACCTCCTTTAAAATCTATTTAACAGACTAATATACTTCAAAAGCTGATAGTTATTTTTTAAAAACTTCCAGGAGTAAAGGGTTCATAGTCTTCTATTTGTTTTCCAGGTATCCATAAAACATTAGAAAAATGACTAAGGTAACCAAAATTCAAGTCAGAATAGAGTCTGGTAAATCTCAATCTTTCAAACTATTCACAGTGAGTATAAATAATCACAAAATGTCTTCAATTAATTTAAACAGCAAGACTTAAAACAAGGCAATCTTTTTTTAAAAAATCAACTTCAAATGAAACGTTTAAATAGTTAAAAGTTAGTACAACAGACATCTTTCAAGTTCTCCCTTCATATATGAGTACAAAAGGGTTGGAGTATTTCTCAGTTTCAAAATAATTTTTACCACATTATTAAAGCACATAGGAAGGTAGTATAAAGAAGTAAGATTTATATAGTAGATATTGGTAAATAATAAACAACTAGGTAAAAAGTGTATTTGTCCAAGTTATTTCTGATACTATTAACTGGGTAACAAAAATTCTTTGTTCAAATCATTCCTACTTCAAAATATCATCTTAAATATATAAAGAGCTTATTACAAACATGAGTAAGAAAAAATAAATATATATGAAGGGTATGAACAGGTAATTCACAAAAAAAGAAATACAAGAACTTCAATTTCACTAGAAATCAGTAATATGAAAAATAAAATAGTAGGATGGCATTTTTTAACCTATCAAATCAAGAAGTTTGTTTTTTTTATATAAGTAAGAATACTTCAGGTTGCAAAGATGAGATGCCCAACCCCATATGCTACTGCTGAGAAACTCGTTGGTATAATCCTTTACCAATAAAATATTAAAGTATTCATTCCCTAAAATGATCTAACTTCATGCCTAGGAATCTTTCCTACAGAAATAATCATGATAAAACAAACTATGCACCCAAATTTTCGCCACTGAATGATTATAATAGTAAACAAATGGAAACTTCCAAAATAACTACTAATAGAGAGATAAAATAGCTTATAGATCATCCATACAACAGAATATTATGCAAAATAGTAAGACATTTAAAATCAAAATATGAATATGAATCAACACAGAATGAAAAACATAATATATACCGTATGAGAAAAATCCATATGAGGGAAAAATACATATGGAAATGATTGGATATACAACAAAATGTTAAAAGTTATTTCTAAATATTGAGAAGAGTTTTATTTTTATTCCTTATGTTCTTATGTATTTTCAATTTTCAACAATAAGCATATAACATATTTTTTATAACTAAGGGTGAAAAGCCTAAAAATGAGTAAGTATAGTTCATTAAACAGAGAGGTTGAAATGTTATTTTAGCATCTGTTAGGCTATCACGGAAACACACTTATTACAAATACCTTTTAATAACTTACTAGTTCTCTAACTTCTTCATCATTCTTCCCACTGAAATCATTAGGTTGAAACTTCCAGAGCAATGACAAATCAGTCAACAAAAGTGGAACCTTCAAAGGGTTTCTAAAAGCCACTTCCACTGTTATTGGTTCTATAAAAGAAATGCCTAAATTAGTAACTTTAATAAGTTATGCTTATGCTTTAATTCTCTGAATACACCTTGCTCTCACAACTCTGAATCTCCACCTAGACTATTCTTTACCAACTTGCAAATATCTCCTTAATCAGGTTCCCCAATTTCTCTGTACTAAAGAATGACATTCTTCTGCATTCCAACAGCACTTTGCATCTACCTGTATTAGAACCCTCACCTCTTGGTTTTACAAACGCAACTCACTAAATTTTGAGTTCCTAATTTATTTTTGCATCCCCAGCTTCCAGTAATTTGGGGAATACAGAAATTATGTTGAATCCGCTCTAAGTAAAACAAACAAACAAAATGTGTAAAAATTAAAGTATATCACCTTCTACAACTGCAAGTGGAAATCTTGAGTTATCTGAAAAACTGTTCAAACAGTATTGCGTGGGATGGAAGCTGGATGGAATTACTCCTTTGTTAACCAAGGCCACAACTTGTTCCTCAAGTTCTCGCCACTGCTGAGAGGATTCAGAGTCATATTCTTGATCAAGACTTATATGAGTAGCTGCTTGCTTTTCACCTAAAAAAGTGTCAAAATTAAATACACACGTTTATTAATACCTGCCCTCAAATAAAACATTTTAAATAAAAATCTAAGTTATCCAAAGAAATACATACAACTCACACTTGCGTATTTCCAATTATCTGAGAGAAAAAATATCCTAACTGGAACCTGGCTTATAATAGTGATGCTCTTTTCCACCTTACTCTGAAAGAATACATTTTCTCTAGTCTTCCACAAGCAATTTTATATGAAATACTTCAAACATACAAAAAAAGCATGGAGAATAATATAACAAATAATTGTATATCAAAATTCAAAAGTCAGCTTCTGTCATATAATCCCAAATATTTTCTATAAAATAAATGTTACAGAGAGTTAATGTCATCCATTGTGGAGCCCCCCCCCAATCCTTCATCTCCACTGGTACCACATATGAGTATATACTAAACAATGCATAGAATTGGTTTTTATGTTTGAAATATATAAATAAAATTATATTTGATCTATCATTCTGTAATTTTTTTCACTCAACATTATGTTGTACATATTATCCATGTTGAAACATGTAGAACTAATTCAATCATGCCCCACAGCATGACTTCATTATATGAATATACCCAAATTTGTGAACTCTTATGATGCTATTGTTTCATTTCTGGCTATAAAATACAATGCTGCTATAAACACACTGATAATACTTTTAAAATAAATACTAAATTAGCTCAAGAAACATATTAAGCTCATATATAAGGTTGCTTAGAATTACTTTACTTTAACATGCATCAAGGGCCTTAATATATTTATACTTTTGCTCAGTGCTGTCATTCTAAAGCTCAAGCCTAAGGAAAATATTCTATTTTTAAAAGTCTTACAACAAGAACAGAATATTGGCAACTGTTTGCTACTTCTAAATTTGAAAACTTCCATAATAAAAAGTTAAGAAAACAAGTCATCCACAAAGATGACTATTACAACAGTATTTTATATTTTAAGATGGAAACAATCCAACTATATAATAAGCAAATGTGAGAATAAAGTACTTTGTATACGTTGAATATAGTATCTTACAGCCATTAAAAATGCTTATCAAGATTATATAATAACATGAGCACTCTTTATATTAAATGAGAAAAGCCATTATAATTATAGTTATTCTGTTATTTTTAGTTTAGGGCTAAGGAAAAACAATGCAATAGTGGATATCTTCAGATGGCAGGAAGACAGGTGATATGACACAGAATTATTTATTTTCAAATATTCTTTAACAACACATTATTTTTTAAATGGAGAAAGAAAAAAAAACTGTTAAAAAATAGTCATTAGGTAACAAGGCCAAAAAAACCTTTACTAACCATCTGCTGGTCGTCTGTCATGGCCAAAGAAAACCCGTGTTGCTGAACTGTTAATATACGGTAAAGGAAGTTGTGGTAAGGGGCCATCTGGTGATAGCTGACTTACATTCTAAGAGAAATGCAAAAGAAATAAAAAAGAATTCCTGAGAAAATGCCATTTTCTTTATATTTGCTTCCCATTTTTTAAAACACAAGGTATTAAAAACATGTTAAGCAAAAATATTAAGATAAATAATTACTAGTTTTACTTAATACACCAGAGTCATAAAACTTTACAACTGGGAAGAACTTTACAGATCATTTATTCTGGCCCAAGAAAGTATTTCTAAGGTTATTCAGCTAGTTAGCTCTCTTTGGTTGTTAAACTTTCAAACATCATTTTGGTATGCATTTTACTTGCTGTGACTCATTACAGCATCCTAAATGCCAAAACTCTAAATCCAGGTAATTTCAAATTAAAAAAGCTTAAAGAGCAGTTATTTTCTACAGGACAGAAATGCAACAGTATTCACCATTCACAGAACTTCATAAAAAAATTATAACTTCCAATTTTTCCCATAAAACAATGCTTTACATTTCCTATCCTCCTGTCCCACAGAAATATTTTTCCTTCCTTTAATTTTTCTGGGTTACACCATAATAATTTGTCTAATTTCCACAGATCCCTACCTCCTTATCTTTCATAGGGAAAAAAGAGGAATGTACTTTTCCAAAGAATGGTAAAAGGACCCAATATATTGTAAAATAGATTATGATTCAAAAAAATTCCAAAAGCATAGTAACAAAACAGTCCAGAAAGCATGTAATTTCTTTAAGATTCCAAGAACAGCCACAAATTAAATATTTACTGGAATATTAAAATTCTCTTTTAAAGAATTATGAAAGGGCAATGAAACTCAGATACATGACCAAAAAAACCTAGCCTGCTACACTTTATTATGATAGATAATTAAATATTCTAATAAAACTTTATTAGATTCCTGTCAGGTAGTACTAAACAGGTTTTTTACTAAAAATAATGATTTAAATATAATTTTAATATCTACTCCTAAAACTATGTATTCACCTTGTAAACATAAAGATATTCTCTGAGGAAGGACCCTTGTTGAGCTGCAGACTGTTTACTTTCATTGATTAAAATATGCCTAAAAGCAGACACAGCATTGTCCAGTTGCCTAAGAGTATAGGATTGGCGCCCAATAGTGAAGTTAATGTGATCCTCTGCAAGAGACCAGCCTTTTCCTTTGTAAACTTGCATGGCTTGACAATAGCAGCGTAAAGCATGCTTTTTCTGTAAGAAAATAAACAAAGTATTACAATCCAAATTTCTCTGGGACTGAAACAAATAAACACAGACACACACAAAATCAAGTAACTAGTTACTGGTTCTTCAAGACTGAGAATAATGAGGAAAATGAAATTAACATTTTGGGAAACCTCTTAACAATTATTACTAAAAACCAAGAGGTCTGAAACAAGCAACTGTTTTGTCCAAGGCCAAGAAGTCTAAGTCAGGAATATTAATGACTTCATGAAAACCATCTGGGAGTTTCCAAAACAGTAGCATATGGAGTTATGGATTAGTTAGAGGTTTCGTTGTTAGCTTGTAAATGAGATCTATCTTATGAAATCTCAATTTTGTTATGGTCATCTCTTTATACCACTGCACTGGGCTGAATAAAAATACCCTGTGTGTGCTAAAACGGCATGTGTGAGTATATGGTTACTTACTTACACACACACACACACACACACACACACACACACACACTTTTAAACTACTGTTCTGTTTGGTATTCTTTTCTTATACCCTGTGTGTGCTAAAACGGCATGTGTGAGTATATGGTTACTTACACACACACACACACACACACACACACACACACACACTTTTAAACTACTGTTCTGTTTGGTATTCTTTTCTTTTGCCCACTGCATCCTGCCACACCCATGAGCAGATATTTGGCATTAATCACCTATCACTACCGCCCGCTGAACTCAGACAATTTCCATCCTAAAAATGGAATTTGGTATCAAGGAAGAGGCCTCCCTCCACTAAATCTTTTGCTTCAGAGTATATTCTTGTACCATTACAAACTTTGTATGATGTATAGTAGAACTGTTTGTTCCTTTAAGAAATGTTTCCTTGATAAAAGAGAGTAAAAGCAAATCAAAATCATCTACCACTCGACAGTATGCAATCAGAATACAGTCTCTTCTGTGATATTCCTATACAGATATCCACTTGAATCCCATCATATGGAAACATCAGAGAAACCTAAATTAAAGGACATTCTAGAAAATAACTGGCCTGTAATTTTCAAAAGCGTCAAGGTCATAAAAGTCAAATGATCCTTCTGAACAGGATCCTTCTTCTATAATACAAAGGACATTTATGGAACCACTGTCAAAACCTGAGTAAGTTCTGAGAGTGCTACTGACTTAGGACTAACTTCTTGACTTTGATTGTTGTGTTATGATTATACAGAAGTTCTTGTTTCTAGGAGACAGGAAATATGCCCTAAAGTATTTGAGGGTAATGGGGAACAAGCAGGCAACTCTCAAGTGGCTCAAGTAGACAAAAGTTTCTGAAATGTATTTGTAACTATTCTTTACATTTAAGCTTTATTTTAAAATAATTTTTAAGTGATGTTTCTTGAAAAAAAAATCCTAAACTCCATTTTACATTTAGTAAAAGAACAGACATTGAGTCTTAAAAACTGATTCAGAGAAATAATCAAATGTGTCTAAGTGTCAAGTTCAAGTGCATTTTTGAGGATTTTGTGAAAAAGCATCTGAAGAGATTTAAAAGGTAACAAGGATTTAAAGTTGGCCTTTTAAAATAAAAAAGATTGTCCAGGCTATAACAAACACAAACACACATACTATCCCCAGCACTTCATTTATTTTACTGATTTTAATACTTTATAATGCCAGTTCTATTTTTTAAAATACCTTTTACTTGCTGATATTCATATATGTATCTTTATTGATTTCAGAGAGAGGAAGGGAGAGGGGAAGAGAAAGACAGAAGCATCAGTGATGACAGAGTCATTGATCAGTTGCCTTCTGCACGCCCCCTACTTGGGATCAATCCTGCAACGCGGGCACATGCCCTGACTGGGAATTGAACCGTGATGTCCTAGATCATAGGTTGGTGCTCAACTGCTGACCACGCCGGCCAGGCACTTGCTGATATTCTTAACAAAAAAAATTAAACTATGAAATATTTCTGGGGGCAAGATAAACAATTCAGCACTAACTCTCAATTAGAGAGCAATGAGAGAAATGGCATTACTATATAATCTCCTCTGCCCTCCCCACTCATCCCTGTGAACACACACATCTGTTTTTAATGGAAATGTTATGAAAAGTTGGTACTTCTAAGAAACAGCAGCCTTAGAAGTGTGTGTGCTCTATGTGCCCTATCTTGCCAGGAGGATACTGTTCTTGACCAACTGCAGTAACCCACACATTGGCTTTTTCAATAGATCCGCCTGAGAAGGAAACTTTCTGGGGTTGAGGTATACAGTCGTCACAAAATAGCAAAACCAGCTACCTTAAAATCATTATCTCCATGAGATAACCATAATTAGAGATGATTATTAGGCCTGATATCAACTGTATCTCAACCCACCACAGGTGTAGCATTTTTAACTTGCTATGCATTTACTATATGCTCTATAATTTCAGAAGGTAAATATAAAAGCAGCTATTTCCACTTCCAATGACATTATCATTCTCACAAATAAAACCATTCACAAAAGATGTGGGGAAAGAGTGACTTTTTAAATAAGACCCAATAGACCATTCCTAATGGGGTCTATAATTCTCCTTCTAAGCAAAGGAAACCAGCTGCTTAATACACCTTGTAAATTTTGGAATAGAACACTTTAGGCAAAGACAAACAATGGAATAACATGTTTCAAATGTATTTGTACTTACTATGGAAAAAGGTCTGTTAAAAATGATAGTTTTAATTTTTTTCCATGTTACAGTCAGAGAAATTCTAATTCATGGGGTATATCAATTATTATAAAAACACATTTAATTTTATAAATATTTTTTACAGTTTTGTATTTAATATATAGCAAGTTCACATATCATGGCAGTTCCCAAAAAATAGAAGAACTGAGAACCCAATCTTCAAATGTTGGTTTTTTAAAATCATAGCATTTTTTTGCCCGGCCGGGCATGGCTCAGCGGTTGAGCGTCGACCTAGGATCCAGGCAATCGGGGTTCGATTCCCGGTCAGGGCACATGCCCAGGTTGCGGGCTCGATCAATGACTCTCTCATGATTGATGTTTCTATCTCTCTCTCCCCCTCTCCTTTCCTCTCTCTGAAATCAATAAAGATATATTTTAAAAAAATAAAAATAAAAAAAATAAAAAAAATCATAGCATTTTTACATGAAATTACAAGTAATTTTTGAACACCTTTATTTCTTTGTACCTTTGAAATATAAAAATAATGGCATGTTTGGTTAGCACAGACTGAAAAGTGTATGTCCTAAAAATTCGTACTAACTACATTTTAAAAATACTCATACTCCCCTACTAGTTAAAAAGCTCCCTAAGAGGCAAGACCATGTTGGTTTTATGGGCATATGCTCAGCTAACTAGTACAGTCCCTGAAATATAGAGATAATTATTGAATCCACACTTCTATCTCTACCTACAGTAAACCACCAACTCACTTCTTCTACCACTCTATCTCCAGCAAAGCTCCCTCCAACTAATGCTTAAATAGACCATTAGGAATGAAGAAAGCTCTCTAAAATAAAGATCTCTCCAACCAAACTGTTTCCAGGGACAAAGGTAGAAGATTTCTACTCATTTAGTATTTACTAAATGCCATCACAGAGTACTCTGAGAGACAACAGAAGACCAAAGCTGAAGTAGGGAGAGTTCAACCTCCACCAAATAGTTAAAATTGCTTGAATGTATTCATTATATCTGGACCTTTATATATATGATTCAGTTTAACTTTACAATAATTGGGGCAAAATTCCAAAATTTATAAATAAATTTTTAAAAATGAAGGCTCAGAGAAGTTGTAAGGAGATCAAGATTTAAACCCAGATTTCTCTAACTCCAAATCTCATGCCCTTACCAATATAAAATATAACACATCACCTTGAAACAAAATTTTTATCCATTTTTAGGGTTAATATTAAGTCACAAAAAATTGACAAGTGGCATACATTTATAAAATAACAAATTATAACAAATAAAAATTGAAATAACAAATTATTTTCTTTTTAAAGAAAATGCACTCACCTGCCCTGCTTTACTAAACCGATGGCCTGCCAGTATCATATGAAACGCATATTTTCTAACCATGGGACTCTTCATGTTTATAAAGCAATGTGCCGCTTGTTCCAAAAGAAGTGCACTTCGAAGATCAGAATCCTAATGAATGTTTAAAAGAAAAGGTTAGTTTCACAAAATTAAAAGAAAAAATATAATTGGTGAAAAACATTTACTTTCTTAATATATAACATATTCAATGTTTAACTTAGAGTATCTGAGGGCAGCAATCAAGAGGTAACCCAATCTTGATGATCTTTTCTTTCAATAAGCACTTTTTTTTAACCCTTTAAAAAATTCTCTACCATATTTTCTTTTGCTTTTCACGAAGCCAAATGTCTGGTTATGATATACACCATGTAAAAAGTCTCTGAAGAAATGCAATCCCTTTCCAAATGGCAAAAAAGTATATAAACTGAGAATTTAATACAGGTATACTGATTAAAGAGAAAAACCAGGAAACAGCACACACACAAAAAATAGATTCACACCAATCTAATTTCTTCTGGAAACTGATCTGTGACATCCAATAGTGTATTTCCATTCAAGAAAAAAAGGAAAGATAAAACAGAATGAGTGTAAATTATAAAATAATTAAATCCATTACTTTATCCCCTATAAAGTTTTACTGTATTTAAAAGGAATTCTCAATTTTTGCTTTAATTCAAGTAGGCCAAAATGCCTATTTCATCAAAAAGTTCAGAAGGCTTCCCCTTCAAAGATTATCACCTGCCATTAGTATATTAATAAATGATACAACTCAAATTATTTCTACCTCAACTGAATCTTACAGCAGTGTCCACAAAAACCACATACTCCATTTATATCCTCACCCATAAGAATACCCTTTCAACTGAAAGAGCCATCATTTCTTTAAAAATAACTGAGAAAGTACTGAAGGTTGCTGATCAAGTATCAACAACATTTTCACCAAAACTTTCTCTAGGTTTTTCAGCTATTCTCAAGCTGAACTTACCATGCCCTTCCATGTGTTCTGCTGCCATTATTTTCCCCAGGGAAAGTTGAAAACAGAAAACATTGACTTTAAATGAAATAATTTCAACAGATTATAGTTACATCAAAAGTATTCACAGATCATTACTATATCTCTGTAACAATCATAGAATTATATTAGAGCTGTAAAAGATCTGAGGAAACACTCTAGAAAACATTCAGTAAATGGTAGATATTATCTATTTCAAACCCCTCATGACAAAAACTAAATAATCAGATAATTTTTCTAGTAACTAAGATCCAAAAGCTAGTAAGTGAAAAAATCAGGAATATACAATTAACAAGTGGTTCTATAACAATGCATCAGAATTACTTAGGGGAGCTAGAAAGCTTACATCTTTATTTTTTTTAGGAAAACATTTTCTTTTTCAAAAAATTAATACAGACTCTTTTTTTTTTCTTAAAGATTAAATGTTTGAAGAAAAAAAGTGAACATCTTTCTTTCTCATCCCATGCCTCATCCAATTTGCCAGTTTAGTGTGGGGGGTGTGTGTGTGTGTGTGTATATATGTATGTATCACGTATGCTTATATGTTAGTTTTAAAAAATACACATACTTTTTTGTGCATAAATGATATTACACATAGTATTCTTTATCTTGCTTTTAAACTTAATATCATGGACATCTTTCCAAGACATCTACATCTCTCATTTCTTTTAAAGCTCCATTGTATTCCATTACATAAATGTACCCTAATTTATCAATAGTCTCCAACGGATTTAATATTGCTTCAAAGTTTTATAACTACAAGAAAAAATGCTTCAATAAACATTTTTCTAAACATATTTGAGTAATTACACAAATATTTTTATTAGACAAATTTCTGGAAGTAGAACTGCTGAGTTAATGAAAGCTATGCATATACTTCATATTCTAATCAATATAGACAAACTGCTACAAAAAGGATCAATATATATTCTCATCAACAGAGAATGAAAGTATATATTTTCTCTGCTCAGCCCAAGATCATTTTTTAATGCTTATCTCTTTAATAAAGGAAAAAAACGACACTGTTTCTCACCATACATTTAATAGTAGGCTGTTAAATCTTTTCCTATGTTTAAAGGTCTTTGTACTTTTTTTGTGAATTGCCTATTTATATTCTTTTGTGAATGGTTTTTTGTGATTATGTGCTATGTAAGGGCCCTTTGTACACTTAATCAATATCAGGCCTTTGTCATTCATTTGCAAATAGTATCTCCCAGTTTTGACATGAAAGAGTTTATTCTTTAGTAGTCAAGCATATTATATTTGCCTTTATGGCTTCAGGATACTGCATCAAACTAGGAAAGGATGTTATGCCTAGATTTTTTAAAATGCTCTCCTACATCTTCTTCTAGGTTTTTTTTGGTTTTATTTTCACATTATAATTAATCCAGCTGTAATATATTATCATGTAATGATAAGACAGGAATCCAGCCCCAAAGAGCTAGTTAGATGTCACAATAGCATTCAGTGAATTACCTAATACTCCTCACTAAATTAAATGACACCTAATCACATGCAGTATTTAAATTCTCATTCTATTACATTCCTGTCTATTCTTACTGCGATAAACAGTTTTAATTTCCTTATTATAAACAGACTTATAACATTTTAATATGTAGAACAGGTAATTGCCTATTACTTCTTCTATTTTGGAATTTTATTTAGACTTCTCAATAGTGTTTCACAGTTTTTACTTTCAGTCCTATAAATTTCTTAAGTTTATTTCTACCCATGCACACATAACACACAAACACACAGCATAAATACATATATATTTTTTAAATTGCCAATGAAGCTTTATTAAATTGCAAAACTTGGATGGGCAGCAATCCTGGACATTCTGATTAACATAAGGAATATGCCATAGATATCTCTGATGGTGTATAAGTGATTCTAATGTATAATCTAGATGAGAATCAGCACATTAAACCCTCAGCATTCTCAAATTTAACCCTCAAGGGACTGACCAACTCAGGAAAGACCTGGAAACCCGTGGCATGTATTAATTTAGCTAAAGCAAAATTTGACTCTTGTATTCAATAAAGCTGTTGGATTTGCAGAGCTGAATAACCCTACATTTATATCTCACTGCAACTTAGTTCTTTGTTAGTCCCTGTCTCTTATAATGATACCTAAAGTAGAAAACACATTGCTTTGACACAAACAAAAAAGGCCCTGAAAACAATGACAACTGTCATCAGTGTTGATGGAAGAAAAATGAAAGAATTTCACAGTGATAGTTTCATCCAGAAAGCAGAGACTATGAATGAGCTGAAGAATAAAATTTTATTTTCTGGTAGTCGATGATATGACAAGCCTATTATACATACTCTGTAAGAACTAAGAAAAAAACCTGTGATACCACTTTAACAAGAACTCTAGCCTATAAACTTTGCCCACAACCAAAAGATAATTTTAACAAAAGCTGAAAAGGCAATGTTAATGTAAATTATGAGGGTAAGTATAGGCAAAAAATCACCTAAATTAGAGGCTTCACTTCCATAGAAACACAGTGATAAAAGCACCAGTTGCACAAACTTAACTGAAACAAATCTCAAGGATGGCTGTAAGATTTTTTCTTTGCACAATTGTGAGGTTAATAGGAAAGGTGCTATCAGCTGATCAATTTAACACAGGAATAGTTCCTCCTAAGCTGAAGAAATTTATAAAAACTGTTGCTATTACTATCCCTGAGAAACTGATTTAATGTATTTAAATGCAGTAACAGACAAAAAGTGCTATAAGATCAGAATAAATGTGAAACACAGAAACACAGACACAAGCAGAGGAAAAGCATCACTTCTTAAACACGAAATTCAGACATACTATCCTATGGTGGTAAATGTGGCATGCTTTGTCATTAAGCTGGAATTGCTCTGCCATGATCAGAATCCCAGGGCATAACACAAGTATAAGGTCCACTTGCCCATATATTTGCAGTCCAAAATATAAAGTCAAAGCACAACTCTTTTCACCCAGGTCTCAGAGCTGTCTTTTGCTATAACGGTATTAGCAAAAATCTAGGAAAGACAATTCATGGATGTCAAGAGTATGTAACTCAGTTCCCTATCCTCAAGACCAGTGAACTTTTCATATTATATAGCTTTTCTAGTTAATGAAATACATACAATAAATACAATTAGTAAAAATTTAACATAATTTTATACACATTATGCCTGGAAGTCTTTACTTTCAAGTTGTCTCAAAGAAATATCTGAAAGGTATAGCAGAAAAGGCAGCTGAGAATCACAATTTCTTGGGAAATAGATTCCACACGTCACCCCAAAGCAGTAAATAACAATGGTAAATTTGCTAGAATTTCAATGACAAAATAAATCATCCAGGTTTGAAAAAGAAAGGTGAAAACAAAGAGTTGGAAAGGAAAATAGAACAATGACAGAAAATAGCAAGATTACAGTGTAGACAGAAGAATATGCTCTAAAGAAATTTTATTAAAGCTCCTAAACCATAAGTTCCTTTTACATTCACTGAGAATCCCTAGGCTGAAAAACACAGCAACATATTCAAACCCAAGTTAAGATACTTACTATAATACAGAATATCAACACACCCAAGAGCCAATATTCAGCTCTACCAAATAGTTTATGTCTGGCCAACAGTTCCTATTGGTCAGTGCTTATGCAATGTCAACTATTAAACATTTTTAATATCCTCTCTTAACCTAACTAGTTATACCTTTCAAAAATCTTTTCAGAATAATTAATGGTTCAGTTCAACAAACATTTGTAAATCATATACCATGTGCCAAGCCCAGTGTTAGGCACTAGGGATAAAAATACAGAAGGCAGCACAGTCCCCTATTCTCAAAAGCTAATAGCTTAAGTATAATTTCCAATCTAATATGACAAGTCAGGTCTTACAGCATTATACAAGAGGGCATAAGAGAGACACTTAGGACAACCTGTGTACTGTACATTACTATATGAAGGACAAAACTGATATTAGACTAGTAAATTAGGTGAAGAAAGAGGAAAAGGGCCAGGAGAGACATTAAGGACATGAATCAAGAGTAGCAGGAGGGATTTAAAAAAGAGAGAGAGATAAGTATAATATTTGGAGATATAAAAAAAATACATATTTAAGAAGTTAAATCCACCCTCCCAATTGTGTTACTGATAGGTAAGAGAGTATGGGAGCATCTCAACTAGTTTCTGCCTTAAACAAATGAGCAGCTAGCTGATTATGACAAGATCACAATCTCTAATGTAAGAAAGTTTATGACGTTATTGATATGTCAACTTAATGGCACACTGGAAGCACCCAAGTAGGTAAGTCTAAAAGGCAGATGGCCATAAAAATCTAAAACCCAAGGTGAAGTCAGGGCTGGAGACAGATTTGAGAGTGAAAATCATGACTGCGAACAAATCGCCCTCAAAAATAGAGTGAAAAATACAGAACAGTCCAAGGACTAATACCATAGTGTGCAGCCTTGGCCAGGTGGCTTAGTTAGTTGGAACATCATCCCATACACCAAAAGGTTGTGGGTTTGATTCCTGGGCAAGGCTCAAACGTAGGTTGTGGGATCGAACAGGAGGCAACCAATGGATGTTTCTCTCTCACACTGATGTTTCTCTCTCTCCCCCCTTCCTCTCTCTCTAAAAACACTGCAATAAAAATATACCTTTGGGTGATGATAGTAAGTAAATAAAGTAAAATAAGTAAATAAAACCATAGTATACATTACATTAACATTTAAGGGGCAAACAAAGGAGGTGTTTGATTTTGTTCTTTTGTTCTTAAGTATTCATCTAAAAAACCGTCTTTAACCATACTTTTAAAGAAATGACTACCATTCTTTACAAGCCTGGAGGCCACGCAATTTAGTAATGTTATAAATCTTTAATAGAACTATAATGGATTACTCTCTCGCCCGTTTGAAATATTCATAATATAGAATTTTTTAAATGCTTACGGTGATTTTTTTTTAAGTTTATACTAGTAAAATAAGATGAAAAATTCCTGAGTGATTACTCTTTTAAGTATCAATTTTAGAATGATGCACATGCTTGTTACTTTAATTATTGTTATGCATAGGTCACAACCTAATTCACAGAAGATATACAACACATGTTTGTGGTTAATAATAATGTAAACTTAAATCTGTAAATAAAATCAGTCTATAAAATACTGCATCTAAAATTAATTCAACAAATAACTTAAGTAGCCATGTTATAAATTCCCAAAGAAAGATTCCCCTCTACTTTTGTTTTGTACACGCTCTCAAAAAAAGAAAAAAAGGGAACACTTTCTAAAAGTTATGAAATAACACTAATTAAAACAACTACTACACAGTTTCAGTACCTCACTGGTCAACCGTATTAAAAGAGCTGCAGCCTCTGAATATTTGCTTTGGCTTTTTAAGATTTCAGCACTAAGCAATACACATCTTTCAGCCAATACCATATTCCTAAGAAAATAAAAAAAGACAAGAAACATATAATTAGCACTACAATAATATCTTAATACAGCACAGTAACCATGTGTTCAACAAAATTTCCAATTATAGTTTTCAAGGAAAAAGAAATCCATGTCGTTTTCTACTTACCAAAAAGGTTAAAAAAAAAACTCCTAAGAATTCTCAGAACTTTTCATCATATAATTTTGTGTTAAGAATACAAAGCAAAGTCACGTTTCCAGTATGCAAAAAGCTAGAATTTAACTGGTATCTTTAAACCAGCAGCTACTTAACACATAAAACTTGCTTTGAACAGGAATTAATACAAACATTTCATTCATATTTCTTTCTCCTTCCTCAATGCAAGCTTTTGGTTATGTGTTTCATTTTACTGGCTATTTTTAGAAATATTTTAGGCATTTTTTCTCTGGTAGTACCACTGAGATGTTTCAATTAGAGACAAAATGGAACCAGTGTTGCCTGAATGATTCCTGAACAAAATCTTTGTGAAAACACAATCTCGATTTTTCTTTGTGGACTACTACCATTAATAATCTAGAATTGGATTATTTATTCTTGAAAATAATAAAAATAAATGAAAACAATCTTACTGTGAAATTATAAGATGGAACCCTTTTGTTAGGAAATAGCAAAGTTTTTCTCTTTTTACTTTCTAATCCTTATACCAAAATACCATTTGACCTTAAAATTACAACCAAAAATTACTAACTTAAAGGTCATTATGAACAGTGATATTTTTAAAATACAATTTACTACTTTCAAAAATTACAAAAAGTATGTTCATAGCAGCACTATTTACAATAGCTAACATCTGGAAGCAGCCCAAGCGCACATCAGTATACGAGTGAATAAAAAAGCTGGTGTACATTTACACCATGGAATACTACGCAGCTGTAAAAAAATGATCTCTTACCCTTTGGGACAGTATAGAAGGACCTGGAGAGTATTATGCTAAGTGAAATAAGCCAGTCAGAGAATGTTCAAATTTCTGAAAACTTTTACTACTCTGTCTTTCGACACCTCACTCTCCCTAGTTCTTCTACCTTTTGAATCTCTTTTTCAGACTCCTTCAAATGTTCCTCTTTCACAGGAAGCTGTATCTCCTGCCAGAATCTCCAAATCTATTCTCAAATAGATTATATAAGATATAAAAGGTAGAATTTGATACTGGCTCCACCATTTATTAGCTGTGTGCCCCTGGGCAAGTTAAACTCTAAGTTTTAGTCTTCTCATCTGTCAAATATGGATAATAATAGTACCCACCATTTTATAGGTTTAAGATTAAACCAGTATGTAAATTACTTTGGCATAGTGGCAAATGCTGAACACTCAATAAATGTTAATTATTATCATTAGTGCTGTGCTGAAAACATAACACCATGACTAGTACTACTTACACTTCAACATTATAGAAGACAAAATTGTAACCCATAGAAAAGTCAGATTAATCTTCCTGAAAAACAACTTTTATTATGTCAAGGCTGTTCTCAAATATTCAGTAATTCCCGATTTGCTACTATATAACTCTTAACTACAGCTTAAAAATAACAATTATAGAGTGTTAAGGCTCCTCACACTGATTTCTCTCAAACCATCTTTCCACATTCATCATTCAATACTTTTCACGTTCTCAAACCCCCTAACTTATCCAGGACTCTATTCCCTTTCTTTGGTAAGGCTGCATCCAAAATATTATTCCTGCCATTCACAATTTCTGAATTGTCTTTATGTCTATCAAATCCCAATCACCTTTCTTTCAAGGTCTATTCCACAAACATCTCATGAAATTTCCTGACTACTTCTGGACCAGTTCATAGTCTCATTAGAGGAACTCATTATGTGTACAAAACACTTCTCATTTTCTTCCCTGGACTATTACTTCACTGTGTTTTGCCTATTTAACAATGAAAGTTAACTCCTGGCTTAACTGTGGTTAAGGTTAGATGTTCCCACAGTACAAATCACCCTCAATGTAACATATATCCTCAACATTACATATAACAGATTCCTAAGCCAAATCCAAACAAAATAGGAAAGGAGATGTAATGAAATACTAGTTTTAAAAGATTACCTCATCTTGTCTCTGACTACATTAACTTGATTTAGGAGCTTGTATGAAAAACAAAGAACCATTTATATCCCACAACAATATAAATGCAAACAAATTTACTTCTAACCAGAAAGAACATAAATATTCTAGTCACCTACTTGCATATATCCCTGTATGTCTGGATTGCTGTATCCATGTAATGTGCAGGGTATGGCCTAGGTGCTCCTGGCTGAAGAAAAGCTGACACTGCTGCCATTTCCTAGAGGAAAAGACATTATTTACACTATTTCAAAAGGAGAGAAATAGTCTTGCAGTTTAGCATTCAGGAAGTCTAAAAACTGGGATGAAATTTGCTGGGATTTTTAATACATGTACATGTATAAATTTCATAGCCTAAAGTTGACTTGAAAAATATATTTATATGCTTTTAATTTTTAAATTCTCTAGTCAAGTTTAGAGTCAGTCATTCAGCATTTAAATGAAATTTTCAAGAAGACCTAGTGAACACTAAGGGCATATATAACTGCCAAATCAGTCTAGCTTAAAATTTCTGTTACCACCTCCTCCCTATTATTCCCTATGCCTCATGAATAGAGAACAGACCAATGGTAGCAGCATACAGAGAGAGACATCTCTTTCCAATTGTTAGCATCAAAATATGAAAACAGGGATGACAACAGCTTGCACTATATATATTTTCAACTTTTTCACACTATAGTTTATATCCCGTACCATAACAAAAAGCACAAAGACCATTTCTTAGGCCTATATTACTGTCAAATTTTTAGGTCCTTTTATTTCATTTTCAAAATCCATTTTCTTGTTGATGTCTATAGCTTTGGTTAATAATTCAAATAATATACAACATTGTTGAAAGACTTAGAAATAAAGGTTAAAATACAGGTTTGGTTTTCTTAGTAAAATATCCTACTATGTACATACTTGTACTCATACAGACCAAGCTTTAATTAAAAAAATTTTTTAAACCTCACCCGAGGATATGTTTTGATTGCTTTTTAGACAGAGAGGAAAGTGGAGAGGGAGGGATGAAGGAAGGGGAGCGAGAGGGAGAGAGAAACATAGATGTGCGAGAGAAACATCGATTGGTTGCCTCCGGCGCCCCAACAGGGGATGGAACCCACAACCCAGGTGTGTGCCCTGACAGGAATCAAACCTGGAACCCTTTGGTGTACAGGGTGAGGTTCCAACCAACTGAGCCACCCAGCCAGGGCTTAATAAAAACTTCACTAGAAATAAGTGAAATCTTCGTAAATTAAGAGAAAAAATTATTAATGCCAATCTACTTTTAGGATGAATAAATGTATTCCTCTGCAACATTTTTTAAAACACACACACACAAAAATATATAAAAATAAGTATCTAAAAACTGGGATATGATTAAAGCTTAACTATGAGTTTCATGACAGTATGAACCATATCTGTTTCAAAGTACCTCTGCATCCTCAGCACCCAGAAGTGTCTGCTCCAAAATTTATTGAATAAACCCAATGAAACTATGTCATATCCATGCGACAAAATATTTTACAGCTCTGAAACACATCTTCTTAACTAGTTTATATTTTACTATGCCTAATGAATTTACACATGGTTTTATACTGCATTAAAAATAGCATATAGCCAGGCCGGGCGTGGCTCAGCGGTTGAACGTCAACCTAGGATCCAGGCGATTGGGGTTCGATTCCTGGTCAGGGCACATGCCCAGGTTGTGGGCTCCATCAATGACTCTCTCATCATTAATGTTTCTGTCTCTCTCTCTCTCCCTCTCCTTTCCTCTCTCTGAAATCAATAAAGATATATTTAAAATACATATATATCATATATATTGATCATGTAGTATAATACGATACCTGTATTGTACAAAAAATATTATTTACTATTTATGTTTTTGTGTTCTGGTTACAAACACACATGTTTTAAGAGGGCTATTTCAACATTATTTTTCCCCAAGGCTTATTGTTTTTTAGGGCAGTTTTTTACAGACTACAACGATTTTCATGCATGCGTATATTATTTTACAGTAGATAAGACTTTACTTTCCAGCACTAAACTATTTTCTCTCATGTAGTTGCTACTACCATCTTCATCTAAAAGGTTTAAATGCAGTACTTATCATATTGTAGATAAAAATGAAAAAGCTTAAGTGCCATAAAATCATAGAAATTTTCTGCCATATTTTTAAGATTTTACCTATATACAAACATTTAATTTGCAGGTATATTATGTAAAATGTAATCATTATAAATTCATACCTATATTTTAAGGTATTAATGAAATAACACTAAGTATATGTGATTTCATATTAGCTTACATTAGATGACTATAATAAAAAATCAGAGAATGTCTAACCAAGAACAGTTCATATAATTTTTCAAACACTTGAACACAGCATATTTTCTGATCCTGAACAAGATAGTTAAAAAGCTAGCTTCTTCATTGAAAAATATTACAGAAATAAAAAGGAAGAGTATTATAATTTTGCTATTTTAGCTTCACATTTTTTAATTACCCATTTTAGTTTTATATATACATAGTATTAAAAAATGCAAAACAGAAGCAATTAAACAAGTGTCTACATGACAACTACTCAATGGAATATTTAAGAGTTCTTACACATTTTGTTCTTCACACTTCTGTTTATAAACTCACATGTTTTAAAGAAGATTAAGTAGAAAGTAACAGTGCTAGTTTTACTCTTTACTAAGCACATGAAGCAAATTGTACATATATTTTAAAAAGATTTTGAAAATACTAAAAGGTTATAACAAGTATAGAAAATTATTTCTAGCCCACCCGGGCGTGGCTCAGTGGTTGAGCATTGGCCTATGATCCAGGAGATCGGGGTTCGATTCCCGGTCAGGGCACATGCCCGGGTTGCGGGCTCAATCCCCAGTCGGGGGCGTGCAGGAGGCAGCCAATCAATGACTCTCTCATCATTGATGTTTCTATCTCTCTCTCCCTCTCCCTTCCTCTGTCTGAAATCAATAAAGATATATTTTTTAAAAAAGAAAGAAAATTATTTCTAAAACACCTAGGTTTACGTATCAATTACAAAAACTAAGAGCCAATGCTTACAGACAACTTATTATATTCAAGGCGGTATCCTAAGCACCTTCCATGCCTTATACCTTATATAATCCTGTGCCATTAGGATTCTCATTTACAGCTTAGAAATATTCAGTAATTTGCATAAAAGAACAGTCTGTCTTACATCAAAGTACATGTTTTTAACCAATATATAGTCTTACATCAGGGGGGAAAAAACATTTCAAGCAATTTTTAAAAGACTTTTCAAGAAGTCTAAAAGCACCTTTAAAAACTTTACACTTTAAATATAAATATAGTAACTGAAATTCAAATTAAATTTTAAAAACATACACAAAAATTAGAAGTTGCTAATCAAAACTAAGAAATCAACCCTCAGATATTACCATGTTTAAATGCACTAGTTTGAGGAAAATCCATCAATTCAGCTAAACTAATTCAAAACCTATAACGCATTGTATGCATTTTAAATTCAACTTTATCCCTACATATTTTGTTTGCTATTTCATTAACAGAATTTTCTACATCTTACAGTGGCAAAAATATAATATATAGAATACCAACCAAGGCACCAGCTGCATAAAGCATAGCTTGATCATTAAGAAAATCCTTCTTTGCGGTATGATAGCAACTGTAAGCCAGATCATAATGCTGCACCAAGAAACATAAGTCAGCCATTTTTCTGATTTGAAGCTCTGGTGCTTCTGGTGGATACCTGTAAATACAAAATAAGTTAAGGAAGTAATTGGTAACTTATGACCCCTAAACCACTAAATATAAAATGTTTAATAGCTGCTTAACTGCCCAGAACAATGGGAAAACTGATCCTGTTTTACAAAAATTCTACCTCCAAGGAAAGAGTATCATGTCTCAAAGATATCTAGAAATAGTTATATCTACATTTATGTAATTATACCCCTATACTGAGAACTTCTCGACAACAGGCAAGCACCTTCTCCATGGTCAAATTATGAAGTAAATAGTTAATTCCAGTTTTAAATACAACCATTATTAAATCCAAAATGGGTTAATTTCACTTTCCCTTAAAACAGGATTTTATATTAAAGAAAATTTTCTAAATATAGCTGTCTTAGAATCCTAAGAACAGTGTTTTAACATAGAAGAGTCATTAATGAACAACTAACCTAACTCCATCGTTTTATAAATAGGGAAACAGAACCAAAGTAAAGTGATTTTGTGACTTAATCAGTTATCTTCTTTATTTTTAGATACCCAATTACTTAACAGCTTTTTCTTAATTCATGGATTTTACCTATAGTCACTGTTCTTACCCACCCCAGTATCTGACCAATATGAAAGTAAGGAAGTGAAGAAATAGTCATTTTTTACAAGACATCATATAGTCAAACACTAGTCAGAGTTAAATACGGGAAAAACGAAAATGATAATATTTCACTCACAGCAATCCAGATGTATTTTTCAGCTCATTAATGCTCTTTTCTGGAACTTTACTGCCACTAAACCATTTTTTAGTTGCAGAAAACAGAGACCGACTCAAACCTTTTCTTGATATTAGCTAAGAGAAAAGATTAAATATGTTGACAAATATGAGAATTGAGTATTTTTCTTTTACATAAAAAAGAAAAATTCTAAGTAAGTAAAAAACTTCAGTAGTGAGCAAATGTTCACTTTAACAACACTGATATTTTCAAAAACTAATATGCTGAAAAATCCCTAGTGAAAATAAATAAGCCTCTTACAAGATTTAATAGAATCTCATTAGAGACAGTAATGTTACTAAATCCTAATATTGGTCTTTCTTTAAAAAAAAAAAACAACTTCAAATACTTTAAATAACTTATTCTACTATATTCTCAAGTTTACTATTTACTAAAATTTTAAATTACTAATCTAAAAAAGGTAAATCTTACCTGATCATTTAATTGCCGAATTGTTTTCTCTATATGCGGCAAAAGGCCTCGAAATGTGAATTCTTGTATAAACTGTCGAATTCTATCATGATCAGTAAGGGTTAAACATGCACCATGAATAATTCCAGTATTTGCTTTCTTTGTTTCATGTAATGATGAAGCAGATTTTACATGATCTGTGCCATCAATGCTGTTGGAAGGTTCAGTGGATGGGTCCAATTGAAGTGGGTGAGCTCTAAAGTTATTTGGTAAGCCATCTACTGAAAAACAGATCTTTCTTTTACTCTCAGACTGTAACAATATTACTACCATTCTGCTAAAGGAAAAAAAAGAATGCTAGAATCCTTTACTTTTTTGAATATCTTAGATGTCTACAATACAGTAACATTAATCTTTTCCCTTTTAAAATTACAGAGCTTGGGTGAATACTAGTTACACATAATAGAAATTTTTAAAGTCATGTAAATAAATCAAGAAAAATACATTTCAAATATAAAGAATTACTTTCAATTAGCACAACTAAGCAATAATATAATAAAAAATTGTAAAACTACCCCTATTACCAAAACCGTAATTTAAAATACAAAAACAAAACTCAAATCATGTGAATTTTGGAAATAATTCATGCTGCACATCTTATGTCCCCTTGCTTTCTACAAATTTTTAAGAAATGTATTACTCTTATAAAACAAATTTTAAGTATCAAATAAAACTCAATGTCTCAACAAAATCTTCAGAAGAAAAGCTAACCTGTAGATAATCTTTTCTATTTTGAATACTGCCCCCATCTTTAACTACAAAAAGTTTAGCATTCTTTGACAACTGCATATTTTCAATCAAAAAGAGAAATTTAGAGAAAGTATATCAAGACCTTTGACTTCGTTATCGAATCCATCCAATGAAAGCAAGTTACTATCAGAATTCTTATTTGAAGATATAATACAAGGTCCATCTTCATATGATTCCTATCAAAACAAAATAAAAAGCATTAGCACTTGTATTTAAACATGTTTAATATAACACTAAATCCATCAGCAAATATGGTTCTCTGCTAACTGTAAACCTCATTTATTTGCTACAGCAAGTCTCTTTTCTTCTGATCCTCCAAATTCTTAACTTTTTCCATGTATCTTTTTCTAGCACTCCAGTCCATACCTACTATATTCTTAAATTCCCTTTCACATTCAGTCTACTACCCTAATTCTTCTAAATTCAAATAATCTCTATCTCAGTTTATCTGTTTGCATGTGATAAGTATATGCTGATCTGAGTCTGTATATGTGTCTAAGTAAGGAATAATGGCAAGAGAGATGTACTACTAAAATCAAGCCCAGGGAGAAAAAAAGAGGTGGTATGGAATCTCCTGGTAATGAACCCAGTGGTTAATAGGTTGATGTACACACTGAACATATCAAAATGTTTTGGAAAAATATCCAATGCAATATTTATTTGTACAAAGACACTGATTTCTCAGTCAACAAAGGAAAAAACTAAAAATACTCAGACTAGTTAATGAGACCAGTAAGTATAAAGTATTATTCTGAGTGCCACACCTTGAGAGAAATATATCAACTAGGACTTAGTAAGAGAAAAGTGATCACAAGAAACAGTCTGAAACCACCCTTTAAGAAAGATTTGAAAAAGATTGGGTATATTTAGCCTAGAAAAATATAAAAGGGGACATGAGCACCATCCTCCTGTATTCTGAAAGTTGTTTTAGAAAACTGGTACAGTCCTCACAGAACTAATGAGTACAAACAAATGGAGAAAATTTTTGGTTGATCCTCAAACTGTTCAGACATGGAAAGGGTCACCTGATAGTGCATACTGTCACTAGATGAGGTCATTCATAGATTCAAAGGAAATTAAAGCATTAGAAAACAGGGGTTAGATTTGATAACCTTTAAACTATCCTCCAATCCTGGGCCTCTAGGGTTATAAGCTATAGAAATATTAAAACCTCTGGTCTTGTATTAAAAGTTCTCAAACTGAACAATCTGACTTACATTGCCCTTCCGAACTTTAGATGCTGGGCTATAAATTGATTACTTCAATACTGTTCCTATTCTGAGGGTAGCTCTGAAGGACCGTTTAAAAAATAGAGCCCCTTCACATCCAACTGGTTCTTTTTTTCTCACTTTCCCTCAGCATTATCTTAAAGAAGGTCAGCAATCATCTCAATATTAAAATATCAGTACAAAACTATATATGGATCAAAATTTCCATATGTGAATATAGAAATATAGGGCAAATAAACAGATCATTAAATATTTACAGTTGCACATCAAAAGTTACATAAACTTTTTTATAATTGATATTTTTTAAAAATATATAAAGTATATAGTGTAGTTTGATTATACAAAATATAAATATATTTTCCATTTACTTAAGAAATCCTACTTCTAAACAAAAAAGTCAACTCTGGATTATCTGAACTAATCTTAGGATCTTGTCATTTGACTACTACTGATACTGCTGTAATTAACCCAGTTATTAATTAATTAACAGGAAAGGAGCAAATATAGGCATGCCATTTGTGCCAGGATACTGCAGCTTAACACTCTCCAGCTCTATTCCCCATAAATCCTGGGGGAAGGGACTGAAACAAAACAAAGAATAGCTGTATGCCCAGCAAAGTCTAAATGACATAGGGAGGGTGCTTGTCTGTCAGTCATACCTGGGAAGAGGGCATTGGCCAGAGGAGGTGTGTAGGTGTGGCCACTGCAAGCACTGGAAGATTTTATATTTAAGCTCCTAAACAAAGGGGTTCCCTCTCTTCCTCAGGCATGCTGGGCTTCTGGCCCTTTTGTTGAAGGCGGCACACTCCCTTGCACTAGACCACATGGCCCCATAGCCATGTAGACCCCACTCACAAAGGACTAATGGACTGTGACTAACCTGATGCTATGCCAGGCTTAACTCCACCACGGAATGGAAACTTTGGACACTGGCTTTGCTTTTAGCTCTACTGAAGGCCCACCTGTACCTTGTCCAGGACTGATTTAAGGGAAATGGGACTTTGGAAACCAAGGGATGTAACTCCATGCAAATAAAAATCACTCATTCTCCCGTGAGAGTCTTAGAAAATTCTTTTTCTCAAGGTATCATAAGAACCCAACCCCCAGCACCCAATGGGGAAAGGGATCCCACACTTCCATAGGGACACCCCACTTCAACTGATAACACTACCAACTGGCATACAATGCTATCGTAAAAGTTTGACAGTGTGAAACCGTATACCAACCCATTTTAGCCAACAGACAACAGTTAGTTCTTAACGTGTAATTCACTTTTCATCTTTTAAGGAAAAAAGATCAGTTAACACTGATATTATGTGCCTGAAAGGAGTACACATAGAGATGATTATTATTAGTTAAAAACAGCTTTGAACCACTGATTTAAGGGCTCACATGATGGATGAAAACCAGCCATATTCCAAAGTAAATATTATTAATTCTATTAGTTAAACAAAGACATAAAAAATTCTACAGTGATATCATTATGTCATAAAACTGAAATACAGCTTTTATGGTTTCATTGGTGTGTTTTTTTACATATACCTGGTTTTGAATACTATTTTTCTGAAGATACTGACTCCAAGGATCTGGTATCTGTTCATCTGATGCTCGATTAGATGTTCGAGAATTAATTTTAAGTAAATAGCAAGCCTGAGTTCCATATTTCTGTTTCATTTCTTCATAAATGGATTCAGCTCTAAATTAAAAAATTAAAAAAAGTTTGTAACAAATGGGGAGCAGGCCTTAGGCAATAAAAGATACTAAAATAATACAAAAATGAGGCAAAAATAATCCCCTAAAAAGGGGACAGAAAATTAGAGACAGAATAATTTTAAAATGAAAACAAAGATAATGGTCTTAACTGAAGTTTATCTAGCTTGGATAAAGCAAAGTTTCCAAAGTGTTTCATGGAATATAATTTTGCAAGCTACTCCTACGTTATTCAAAGAGAGTTCTGGTGGTCAAACTAGTTTGGGGAATTAAGTAAACAAAGTCAGTTTCTTTGCAGCAAACCATCACTGAATCTTCCATTTGCTAATGTGCACTATGAATTTACAAAAAGCAGCTGCACTTATAGACCAGTACAGTACCTCTCAATTCTGATTTGAGGAAACATGACTTTGGGAAATTCTGTCTTAGAGAACAGACATTTATCAAAAAACTTAAGTGCTAAATATAAAGTATAGCCCCCCAAAACTTACAAAACATCTTTTGCTGCCAGTTTACCCTTTACTTTGCTATCTCCAAAGGGACACAATACAGAAGAAGAAAAGGAGAGCGAAAACTCAAGAACAGCAGCCATGGTATTAATTACATAAAATCCATCTACTTTTCTTGCTATATATCAGTTGTAACAAAAATAATTTTGACTTCCATACTTTAACTAAACTTTCTAGCTGGTGGGAAATAACATAATTCAAATGACAAAACAGCCTAAGAAGCAAACAGTACATTCTGATGGAAAATGAAATTTTGGTACTTAGAGCTAATCTAGTTTAAATAATTTTTAGTCAATCAGCCATCTGGTGCACAGAGAGAAAAAAACGCCTGGAAAATCTTGTATCATATTCAAATTGCTAATACTATACAAATAACAAGCCTAGCATACAAATTAAATCATATTACTTGCCACAAAATTAAGGCTAGATAAAAGTTATAAATTTGTATAAATACAGATATAAATATAAGTGTATGTATATACACTCAAGTACAGCAGTACCTCGGTTTTCAAACGTTTCAGAACTCGAACGGTCTTCTGGAACAGATTACATTAAAAAACCGAGGTACCACTGTACAATAAATTGAACTTTTGCTTGCTTTACCAGTGATACTGCTATACGTAAGAATCACTAATCTAATACTTGAATTACCATTTAAATATCCTAGAAAATACATACAATATTCAACTGATAGAAACTAATCTTAATAGCCAGTTCAAATTATTTCTGTTCATTATCGTACAGGCTACAGACAATTTATGATTTCAAATACTAAAGATTAGTAATTCTCAAAATAATCCTTTGGTTTTACAGAAAAAAACTTATTAAAAATATAGTTAGTGCTCAAAACAAGGGCAAGAAATAATTACTTAACTGCATACTGTAAATGTCATTGTGACATGAGAAAAGTGAGAAACAAAAGATTAATTTGATACACATCTTAAACCAAAAGTCAAAATAAACACAAAAACTGGAAGTTAAATTGCTTTTAATGTTATTTTTCAAGAACTTATTTTTAAAGATAAGTTATTCACTTATCTCAAAGATAAAAGGACTACAGCAAATCACTAGTAACAAATATTAAAGGGTACATAACAAAGAAATGTTTGGATGTTTTTGAGGTTGTGAAAAACATCAAGGCTAAAAATATAAAGTGACACAAGAGTGAAGAGTGAAAAATGAAGTGCCTATAAGCAACAGCCAGAAAGTGAAAAGTCAGAAGAAAACTAGGAAGGAGAAAAGAGAAAAACTGAGAAATAATTTTATATAAAGTAAGAAATAACACCTTAGACCAACAGGTGTAAAATGACAAGCACTTCTGTACAAAGATAATACTAATAAAGATTTATAGTGAAAGAAAAGTTTGGGTAAGTATATGAAATCAAACATAAAATGACTCAGCTGTTAAAATATAACTCTGAAATAAAAGACATGGTTAAATGTTTTATTAATAAATTTTTACTTCCTTAGATGAAAAATATATCTAAAATTTAAACAAGCCGTGTCCGAATAAAAGTTAAATCATTTAATAGAAAAAAATTTCTTAATTAAAAATGGAAAGCTTACCTCTGTTCATCTCCTGCACTTACATCATGTAAAAGTACATAATATTTAAGTGTATTTGGTATAAACCATTTGGGGTAGGAATACTCATTGCCGTGCTGAATTCGATGCTGTTCATGTGACAACTTTGCAAACTGCTCCATAGGTTCTGTTTCACTAGATGATGCTACCAACATACCTTATAAACCGTATTATTAAGGTAATTATCACTTACCACTCAATGATAGAAGTATCCTATTAAAATAAACTTAGGAAGATAATTTCTGAGCTAAAAAAATCTGATTTCATAGGTTTTTACAGAAAGCACAAAATAATTTCTCCAACACTTCTAAGTAATTCAGGGTTATAAATCTTAAAGAATTTTTGTTGACAGTTGTTAAGTCATTTACATAACAATATGGAAATCCAAGAAAATGAATATGGACAATACCAAAATTGTACAACTATCATCATATCAAACAATTCTGAATTTTTCTCCTCCCCATTCCATTTCCTTAAAGTTTCATACTCTATCCTACCTCTTAACTTTTCTCTGTAACCTCATTTAAAAAAACGAAAAAGCCCTTAACTGTCAAAGGAGGTTAACAGCTATAAAACAGGTTACTAAAAAACTAGAAAACTGTTTTTAAACATGAGCTTTTACAAAAACAATTAATTTTGAGATAATTATCACAAGCAGTTAACACTGGCAACCTACACTTTTTCTTTCTAAAATGCCTTAAAAACTTATGCATAAACTACTCAAGCTGGGGGATAAAGAAAAACAATAAGCAAGCCCTCAGTATTCTTATTTAATAATCAAAAATTAATTTCTTACACCAGCCCTGTATCTAGGATGCCACTTAACACAATAGTAACAAAAACTTGAAGCATCATCAATAAAAAAAGTCTCCATTTTCTATATCCTTTCAACAATTTTGCCTTCATATAACTATTTATGAGATTAGTAACTTTCAAAACATTTGATTTTAAGAGAACAAAAAAGTCAAAGGATACAGGCTAAATAGTGGTTCAGAAATTCATGATCTGATGCTGGCATCGACTGAAGAAAGGTCTCTCTGTAAGACTCAAACCATGGAGTAGTAGCTAAAATTAACCATAAATAAAAGTTAAAATTTCTCAATAGAATCAGTTTACAACAGACAAAATTTCAAGTCCATACTCCTTAAAGGCATAAGGTAGTAATTTCTAGCAATAAACAAGCCTTTTCACCTGTGCTTTACTACATACATATATGATGTGTGTGCGTCTATAAAGCCATATACACAAATACATTCATACATGTAAGGACATACAGGGTGTCCCCAAAAAATGTATACACACTTTGAATAATTATAAAGGCAGTGTTTATTAAAATACATTTCATTTTCAAAATGTAATAGAATCAGCTGTTAAAGTGTGTATACATTTCTCTGGGACACCCTGTATATTGCAAATATAAAGCTGATTTATTCCAAAACCGACACAATAATCTGGCAACTTACCTATTAATGCTTTAAATATTATCTATATGGGTAAAAAGATTTTAGAGCTAAAGTTTTGTGTCCTCACCACTAGTCACGTCATTAAGTAGCTCCTTTTCATAAATGATATCATTTCAGAAAACTGGTTCTCAACTGAGAGTGACTTTATCCCCAGGAAACATTCAGCAATGTCTGGAGATACTCTGGGTTATCATAACTAGGGGTGAGGAGTGGGGTGCTACTGGCATCAAGGGAAAGGTTAGGAATGATGCAAAATATCCTACAATAAACAGAACAAGACAGCCCCCCACAGCAAAGAATTACCTGGCTCAATGTCAACAGTGGCAAGGCTGACAAACACTACTTCATAATTTAATTACTTGAGTATGACAGTAACAAAACCTCTTTAAATGGAAGTTCAAAGCATACTTACCTTATAATCAAATATAAAGATACGTATTTTCACTTTCTGTATGCATGTATATTAAGCGTTTCTTAAAATGTCAAATCCCTCTTACTCCATGCTAAGCATTTAATATTACAACTATTCTAACATCTTTTATTTGATCTTAAACTTAGTCATTTCACTAGGTGTAAGTAGATTATCTAAATCACAGTTTTACTAAAAGGATACTCTATTCCTAGTTACTTATGCTGATTACCAAGTCTTATGTACTTTTTGTTTTCATCTTAATCACTGAAAACAGCAAACAGATTTTCTGTTTATATTACAATACTACCTTAAACGACTGGGAAGGTTGAACAGAAAAAAGCTATTCAGTTTGACCAAATACCATTATTTCACCTGGTAACATACACACACAAAATTTTAATTCCAACAAATGCCTTATAAGAATAGCCCATATATTGTTTAGGAGGGCTATTAGTGTAACAATTTCATGTTCACTGCTACAGAAGAAAAGCATCCCCAGAAATACTACAATCTATATGAAAAGTGGCAAAAATTAGAGAATAAATGACACAGACTAGTCTCTGTCACCTACCATACAAAACCAATTTTCTTACCAACCAATAAATTTATCTTACCCCCAATCAGTCAAAATTAGTCTTTGTCTAGAAAATTAATGTATACTTTCACTTAGCACCAATGACAAGAAAAGAAAGGATAATGAAAATTTTGGTTAAATTGGAAGGAATTTCCACTGATATTGGGAAATATCAATTTGATTATTTTTCTATTTACTTTGTTGCCTCAATGCTGGTTAAATTTAACAAATAACAGATAAATTGTAGACATATGAAAAGGAGTTTGTTTCATGGTGTGTTGGGGAGTTCTACATAAACAAATTAGATCTTCCAAAATAGCTACCCGTTGCAATACTATCTGTAATAAAAGACTAGGAAACCAACAAAAGTTCATCAAAAGGGAACATTCATTAAGGAGATGTACTATTCAGCTGCAAGAGAAAGGGGGGAATCTTTATATACAGTGGTACCTCGGTTTTCGAATGTACTTTGTTCCCGAAGACTGGTAGAGTTCTGAAATGTTGGAAAATCGAGGGATCGACAGCCGACAGCTGGGCCTCAGGATCTTGCCCTCAGCGGAAGCCGTGTGGCATGTTCGACCTCCGAGGCATGTTTGTAAACTAAAGCATTTCCTTCTGGGTTTACGGCGTTCATAACCCGAAATGTTCGTCAACGGAGACGTTCGAAAACCGAGATACCACTGTATTACAATAAAGTGCTCTCTGCAATATACTGTTAAGTGAAAAAAAGGTACGTCAGAAAAGTATGCATTTTTGTGTAAGAAGGGAAAGAAAATATGAAGAATCACACATTTATTTATTTGCTTATATTGTCACAGAAGTAGAAGAAGGATAAATCTAATTAGAGGTGAGAAAGGGGATGGGGGAACATGGATAGAACCTTGACCTTGCTGAATGTAACTTGTTTTATAATTTTTTGACTTTGGAACTATATAAATGTCTACATAATTAAAAATTAAATTAAATCAAAAAGAAAAAAAGCAAGTATACACACACATATGAGTTCTTAAATTGAAATACTACTTCATAAATACTGGTATAAGACACTGGTCACTCAACTAAGGATATGAGGAACGAAGGAAAATTTTTTAAATATATATGGCAGAAGTGGGTTTTATCTTTCAGGTAGGTCATATTAGGGTTGAGAAGGTAAATTTTCCTTTCAGCCTCTTATTTCCTTAAGGAGCTAATTAAGAAGTCCTTCAGTTATTTTTATGTGCTTTTTGTTTTTCAAATGATATTTTTGCAGAAAGTGGAAAACATAGTCTTTAAATGTTTTATGTTAACAAAAGACTTCAACATTTAGTGACAATTCTCTCTTTAGAAATTCTCTTGTACTTATTTTGGGATGAAATTAATACTCTTCCCAGACCCCTTTCCATCTCTACAAGCTCTTTCTTTGGAATTGAAAGAGCAACCATGTTATCCTACCAGTTTCTCTATGCAGAATGTATTTTGTCTTGGTAAGGAAGGGTAAGAAAGGCAGCTAAGAGCCAGAAAACGAAATAATGGTCTATTCTCCAACCCCACTTCGTTGTTCCCTTCTTAGTGCCAGTAATTTGGGACATGAAGTTTCACTGTTCCCAATAAATATCTAATAAGGGCTACAGCAGTGAGCTAAGCCTAAGCAACTTTGGTCCTCATCCCGCTGAAGCCAAAGTGCTTCGTAACCCCAAATCTGCAGGTGAAAAAGACTGACTATCCTAAATATAAGCATCACTGTAAATCACATATCTACCCTTTCCTAATCATTCACAAATGCTCAGTGCCAGAAAATCACTATCGAACTACGAAACATTAACATATTACAAATAACATTGGCATTTATGACTATGCAACTTAAGATAAATGGTGGTAGATATACCAAAACTTAATACAGGGTGAGGCAAAAGTAGGTACAGTTGTGAGTACACAAAAGTCTATTCTTATATTATTATTTTTTAATATATCTTTATTGATTTCAGAGAGAGGAAAGGAGAAGGAGAGAGAGAGAGGTAGAAACATCAACGATGAGAGAGTCATTGATCAGCTGCTTCCTACACACCCCTAACTGGGGATCAAGCCCGCAACCCGGGCATGTGCCCTGACCAGGAATTGAACCCCAATCACCTGGATCCTAGATAGGTGCTCAACCACTGAGCCACGCCCGGCCAGGCTATTCTTGTATTACTATTTAATTACTGTTATTTTCCACACAAACAACTGTAAACCTACTTTTGCCCCACCCTGTATATATTCATAATTAAAATATCCTAGTAAGGGAAAGGAATTAAATAATTAAATGTAAAATATTTAATTAGATAAATGTATAGCCTCAAAGTAAAAAACATTTGACACTAAACTGTGATTATCAGAAAATATGGTTTAACACAAAGAATCTTCGAATACGAAAGCTACAAAAAACTAAAACCAGAACTATTGAGACTTATGAGCATTTTGCAAATCACAAAAGATCTTAGATAATTAGGAAATACTCTGTATTTTTACAACACCCATGAAAACTATTCTTGAGGAGACTATTTCTAACCAAGTGTTTTCAGCAAAATAAGCAAAAATCAAAGTATTCCAAAGAGATGAGAGTCATAATTAGTTATGCCCAATTTTTAAATTTCTAAGACACCACAGTGGAAGATTTTTTAAAAATAAATTGTCCTCTTTTCAAAATAATCCTTTTGGTCTTCAGTATATCAGGGGGGAAAACTGTCATTGTTATTTACTAACTGGTCAATGTTGTTCTATATTTTTAATATTCTTTACAAATTATTTACAGAATTAAGAATAAAGGCATAGCAAAAAAAAAAAACTTTAAAAAAATTTTAGTAAGAATTTAAACATAGTAAACTCAAATTGTATTCCCTATTTTCCTGGTTTTAAAGGTATATACCTTAATTAGGCAACATTCTTTGAATGCAACTAACTCTCCCATCGACTGTCATGCATGAACCGGGAAACACATCCATCATGTAAATACTGATTCCAGAGTCAAATACATCTCTATTAAAGTTCTAGTTTATCGTTACTTCTGGTTCATCTTGTACTTACACAGTCAAGGAACATTTTGGAAAAATGTGATGGCTCATAACTTTGCTGAAGAGATAAATGTCATCTTATTTGCTCCATCACTGCGAAATATTTCATTTTTTTATACTTAACAGCAAACAGAACATTCAAACCAAGGAATTTATTTCTACATCACCTAATCCCTTCCAATCATCTTCATACATATGCCTGCCTTCAGCAATTGTCACTTACAAACTGTATCAAGTAAATTTTGTTAAACAATCATCATAAAAGATTAAAGAATACTATTTCATGTCCTGTAACAAAATGAGATGGTCTAGGTTCTTGTCCCAAAATATTCTGTGAAGTCCTTCCTATTAAATTACTGACTAGATAGATGAAAATATTATATTTCCTTTTTGTTTTTCAAAATATATTGCTCAGTCATCAATTTTTCAGTTGGAGAAAATTTTGATTCAAGGTTGTCATATGAAGACTCATAAAGTGGAATTTCTGTATATGATAAATTTCACCACTGTTAACAGAGCCTAGAGTTAGGCTGTCCAATAAGTAAGTAGCCACAAGCCACATGTGGCTAGCTGGCACTTGAAATGTGGCTTGTCTCAATCAAGATGTGCTGTAGGTATAAAATACACATAAGATTTCAAAGATAGTACAAAAAAAATAAATTTTCTATTGATTACATGTTGAAATCATAACATTTTATATAGTCTGGATTAAATAAAATATAGTATTAAAATTAATTCACCTGTGTGGGTTTTTTAAAATTTTTTTTATTGATTTCTATAAAGAGAGGAAGGGAGAGAGAGAGAGAGAGAAACATTGCTGTAAGAGCGAAGCATCGACCAGCTCTCGCTTGCACGACCAACTGGGGATAGAGCCTGCAACCTGGGTATGTGCCCCGACAGGGAATTGAACTGGCAACCCCCCAATGCACAGGGCAACGCCCAACCAAGCCACACTGGCCAGGGCTTCACCTGTTTTTTATATTCTTTATTGAAGCTATAGAACATTACAAACTATACAAGTGCCTCACAAATTTCTACAGGACAGTGCTAGTCTAGAATACTGCTGTTACATTCACTCATTTCTGATTTGTCTAATTGTGAAAAACTGTGCCTACCACTGTCAAATTTCTTTTTTTTGCCAATATGGACTAAAAATGAAAAGTTCTCAATTCTCAACTGTGTTCAATGAAAGAAAATAAATGAAAACAAAGGTAATGACTACAAATATGATGTCTCCAGTCTTCTTATAACTTCTTAAAAGAAAATGCTCTGAGATCACTGTTGGGAAGTATTAGTACACAACCCAAAACTTTCAATATGCTTCTCTTTTTTGGTCCTATTTTAACCTTTAAGCAGAAAACCATGAATTGGCAAAAAACTGGAGGAAAGCAACTGGTATGTAATGACACAGATCAAAAAAAGAAGAGAGCTACTAGAAGAAACAGATTATTCTTGGATAAGAACGTTAAAAAAGGTCGTCAATAAAATCAATTTTGCTGTGGAAAAAAAAAGATGCAATATACTTTGGGCAACACAAAATTTAAAACTGAAGGATGATATAACAGTGGTGACTTATTTCATTACTATATCATCATTCTAGGCAATTTCACCATTCTTCCACTTTCTTACAGTTCAGAGCAACTGATAATTCATAGGAATGATGAAAAATAGCAAAATACTTCAAGATATTGGAAAAATAAGAACACTAAGTTTGTGCACTGGACTAGCCACATTTTAAACGGTTAACACTTTTTAAAGGGTTCTTTATGCTTTTTATTCTTACATAAAAATTTAGAAAAAAATATGAAAGAATATTTAAACAATCCTCTAAAATACTGTTTACACATGACTGCTCTCCAGAGTATCATGTTATTTTACAGAGTAAAAGCAATTAATATAAAAGCAATCAGAAAAAGTATACTACACACTTAAAAGGGCGAGGGGGGGGCAGGTTCTTCCTTATCAAAATAAGGTGCAACCCAAATTATACTATTCAAAAACATGCCTGGATTTAGTAGGTAATGTAAATCAAGAGTAAACAATAAACAATAGATTATAGGATAGATAATGTAAGTTGAACAAGCATCACCAACTGCCTCTGTTTTAGAAAAATTAGACATGTAAATTAGAACAAATATAAAAAAAAAAAGACCAGGGCCTGGTAGCTGTTGGTTGAGAGCGTCATCCCAATAAGCCAAGGTTGCAGGTTCAACACCTGGTAAGGGCAAATACAAGAATCAACCAATGAATGCATAATTAAGTGGAACAACAAACTGATGCTTCTCTCTCTCTCTCTCTCTCTAAAATCAATAAATTACATATTCCCCAAAAAAGCAGTAGATGAGTAAAGAAAAAAAAAAAAAAAAAGATAATAGGCAAGGAGTAGAGTGAGAACAACCTGGAAAACAGAGGCCAACATAGAAAATACCTGTATTTAATGAGGATTCTTTCAATTCCATCAATGTGTCTTTCCAATTACTGTACCAAGGAACACTAGCTTTAATTGACCGATCTGATGAAGAAAACATGGCACTGATAAGCTAGTCTTATGAGGTAAACATATAACATGTATTTCTTAAAGAGAATGGGTAAAAAGTATGCTGACTCACATTAATAGCAAAAATTACAAGTGTATTTCTAGACATAGAGAATATCTTATTTGAAATGGATAAAATCACTCATAAATCTCCAAAGAATATTATTGTTATAATGGAATTTTATTAAAATGAATTCAGTGCTTCAGCATATCACATTCCCCGTCTTCAAGACTAACATAACAATAAAGCTGAAGGGAGATGTCCTAAAGTAGCAGGAAAAGAAGCTGAAAAAACTGTTTTCTTCTGTATGTAGTTTACCAGAAACGCTGGGGATTCTTTCTAAAATCTGCCTAAAGGATTCAGCTATATAGCAGTGCCTCCACCTGTGTTTAAAGACAAATAGCACTCAATCCTTCCTTATGTGGAGATGTTGGCAGCGGCCTGAGAATATAATATACCTTGGATAAAATAATTTCTCACAACCACATCATGACCACATTGTTCCTATAAACTATCTACCAAACCACTTTAATACATCATTTAAAAAATAAGCAGCCCACCCCCAGTATACAGCCAGCCAGACATCAGATTTGAGAAACTTACTCTGAAGAAACTAAATGACCCCACATAAAAAAACTATCAGTAATAAAAACTGGCCAACCTACAAGCCTATTACAGTCTCACTACCCAACAGAGAAGACAAGGTTTGTTATGCCCAGTCAGGGTTTTAATGCCTCAATTAGAAAGAGAAAACAATGACAAGGGATCACCAGACATTTGAGGTAAGTTTCCAATATGAAAAAGAGACCAAAACAGACTGAAAAATAATACAAATGAGAGAAAAATCACAAGATAGAAAAAAAACTTAAAAACAACAATTTATTAACATTCTCAGAGTTAAGATACCACAACAGGAAACAAGAACTATACGCTACAAAAAGAAAAATCAAGAGAGCAAGGGAAGTTTAAAAAAAAAAGACAGTGAATATTAAAAATTCAATAGAAAGGTCAGAAAATAAAGTCAAGAATATCCCCCAGAAAGCAAAACAAAAAGACATAAGAGATGAAGATGGGCAATGTTGGAAGAAAGATGAAAACATTAGAGGAGTAACTGAGGAAGTCCTACATCCAGCTAACAGTAGTCGGTGCAGAAAGAGCAAACAACGGAGAAGTTAAGAAAGAAAAAAAACAAGAAATTTCTCAGGACTACAGAGTATGCACGACCAGATTATCAAAAGGGGCTACACAATACAATGAGTGAAAAAGGAGTTAAATCAGGTTCAACATGAAATTTCAAAATAACAGAGATAAAGTGCTTCTAAAAGCTTCTAAAAGTTGAAGGGAATAATGGGAGATGTATCATAACGGCATATAGTTTCTTTACAATACTAGAAGCTATAAAAAAGTGAAACAATTCTGAGAGAAATTATTTCTTAGAATATATACAAACTACCAATCAAGTATAAAAGAAAAAAAACACTGAGACATTCATTTCTCAAAAATTTTACCTTCCAAGCAAACTTTCTCAGGAAGCTACTAGAGATGTCCTTCACCAAACCAAGGAAATATGCCAAAAAAGATATGAATGAGGGAATAGAGAAGGGAAGGGAAGGAAATCCCTAAGATGACAGTTAAGGAGCAGGCCTTTAGACAATAACCAGTCCAAAACGGAGAACAACAGTGTTTTGCAACTTTATTTCATTATCTCCCCCATGAGCCTTTTTCTTTCCTAATTGGTCCTTCCCCCAAAAAATACTTTTAAATAATACCACAGATATACTATGTATCTATTTGTGTACCACAGCCCTTTGGAGAGCCACAAACCATTGTAATATCTAGATTTTTTGTCCCCCAAATATCCCTCCACTGAAGGATGATATCATTCCCCATTGAGAGTGCATGGAGTAGGAAGAGAAGAGAGGAGAGGAGATATTTTGATATGGAAAGATAACCGTAGTATTCTAAACTTAAAATTATCAAGGTAACTTATCTTGCTGGAATTAACAGAAGAAAAATTATGAACACTGAAACAAAATAATTCTACAAATATTTCTAACTATACAAGTACCACCAAATAACTTCATGACCTAAAACATACCACTGAAGTTCTCCTGGTAGATTTAGGACAATCTTTAAATATGCAGTTATTTTAAATATGTTAAAATATTAGATTATAAATTGCACTGACCTAAAAAGATCATTTTATTAGGCTGCTGAAATATCCTGATTAGATGATGTATTTTAATCTTTTCCCTCAAAAAAATCTATCCCATGTCCCTCTATTAAGTCTTTTTCATACTGAAAAAGAGTCACACTAAATACTGCTAACTCACTTTACGTATTAATCTTATCATGAAAATATTTATCATTCAAATTAGATTAAGCACTCAGAAAAGATTAAATATTTATCTATATATTAAAAACATTCCCTCCACTTAACACTAAGCAAGATTAAAAAAATACAATAAAATTTTATTTAATTATAGTATTATTTATGTCACAAAAGAATGTTTTTTATCTATTGTTTGTTCTTTCATTGAAGAAATATTATCTACATATTCTAGGCATTACTTTAGGTACTAGAAATAAAATAAAGAGCGAAAGTTCATGCCCTCATGGAACGTGTATTAGCTTTATAAGTAGAACTATCAAAACAATTTTATTATGAAAAAATAAAAGCATGTAATTCATAGCTTGAATGGTTGCCTACTCACTTGATTAGAACCTCCTTAAAAGCAATAACTGTTGTTTTTAACACTGTATTCCCAATCTATCATTCCATAAGCACATAAGTGTTTGTTGAATGATTTCCAAGTCACAGAATTACTTTTTCTAAAAAAGAAAAAATCATTTAAAAAATAATAAACCTTATTACATACCACTGATGTTGAGGTCATAATCTCCTGCTGTAATCACATTAGCTACTAATCCTTCCGCAGGCTGACTGCCGGAAACAACATCACTCAAAAGCTTCCGAATGGCTCCAGGCTGAGGTGGTTGGGTGATAATGTTGCTTACTGCTATCTTCAAATTTTTAATTATGTGAAGCTGATTATTAGGATCTCTCATATGAACTTTTAAAAAAAGGGAAAAAAACTTGAAATTAATACTACACAATTCATAACAACCCAACCATAACAACAATAAAAAATTGGGTTAATGTTTTACAAACAAAAAAGATGATCAAATCAGAAACCAGAAACTCCTAGTGGAATAATCTTCCATAAATACAAGTGACTTACAACATTCCCTTATAACCAAAAGGGCTAGCCAGACAGTCTAACCTTCTCTCACAAATGCTACTGCTTATGTCCCTACAATATGCATTTTCCTTCTTCCTGTTTGGAATTGCCAGGGACCAACCACCATCCATACCACATCTCTAATTCTCGCATCACACTAAGGCTGGTCCAGGGCAGTGTAAAGTCTGTGGTATCAACACTGAAAATAGTAAAAGAAAGGGTAATTAAATGCTGCATTGGTGATTCCTCTACTTCCCCTAGTGTGCTGCCTGCATTCTCAGTCACTATTCCACTATCATAAAAATCTATGCCCACTCTGGTGCAGGATGTTGACAGGGATTGACAGGGAGTTATAGGAACAGAAGGTATATAGAAACTATACTTTCTGCTCCATTTTGCTGTGAACCTAAAACTGCTCTAAAAAATAGTCTGTTTTTAAAGATCAACACCCAAATCCCTTCTCCCATCCCCATTTCCCATCTCTTGCCTCTACCCTGTTACAGGTCATCTCATCTATGGGATTTATAATCTGTGGTTCACAGCTTCATGCCAAGATATAGGATTTTAGGAGATTATAACAAGAAGACAGTATCCACAATGCACAGTAGGAAATGTGAGCATATTTTTTCATATAATCAAGCAGTTTCCATAGTAGCATTAAAGCAGTCCATTATATTAAGGACCCAATTTTTGGAGTCAGACTTTATTTTAAATCCCAACCCACCACTTATTAACTGGGTTATCCTAAACAACTTTTAAGCTTTTCCGTTCTTCAATTTTCTCAACTACAACATGTGATTAATACCTATTTCACACGGTTATTTTAAAGATTTAGGTGGAATAATGTTAGATGAGATAGTAAGTGTAAAGCACTGAGCACTATGCTTGACACATGCATAACTATATAATTAAGTGCTCAAGAGGTGATGGAGGCAGCAGGTATAACACACTATTTCAAGGACATCATGGATCATTATATACAAATAAGAGGCAACTCTGAAAACTGGCTTTGGATACCTACCCATAAAAAAATGACTTTTATTTCCAATGGAAAATGCTTTATACCAAACTTTTAAGTTCAGGCCAGCCTGTATTTTAAATAAGGTTACATCTGTAAAAACTGTCTTCCTAAATTTCTTGCGTTCTTTCTGTTGATTTCTAAACTTTCAATTTAAAAAAACAGAAAAAAGTTTTTACAAACTATATAGAATATGTGCACTTGTATTATAAATATGTGTACAAAAGTACAAATAAAATACATGTAAATTCCATTATAATGGTTGACTAGGAAGGAAGGAAATAAGACTAAGGCAAGGTTTAAAGATGACTTCAAAGGTATCTATAATGTTTGATTTCTTTTCAAAGAAAAGAAAAAGACACAAAGTCTAAGAATGACAAGAAGGTTAATATTTGTTGGTTCTGGGTAGTAGGAAGCTGGATGTTTCTTGTATTCTCTGCATTCTTCTGTAATTGTTTATTTTTTCTTATTTAAATACGCATACACAGGACTCTCCCCCTAGTTAAATTTCCCAGCTAGTCTATGAAACACAGAAACCAAAGAACATAAAAATACTACGGTACATTTCTATTCTTTTTAGAAACAAGTACTTTCCTTAAAGTTGGTCCATAATTGTTGAATAACATAAGTAGCCATGTATGTATTAAACCTCTCTCAAAATTTTAAACTGGCCAGCTATCTTTAGTATTCATAGTATTAACACAAAAAGGATACTCTAGTTTTGCCCTATATTCAGAGTGGGCTTATCAGTTAGGTAACCCTACTAATAAATCCAGAAATGAGTTAATAGGTGTGGCAGCCAGCCTCCGAAATGGCCCCCAAGGATCCTGGTATTTCCTGTTATACACACTCTTGTGTAGTCCCCTATGACACCCCAGGGTTGGCATGTATAACCAACAGAACACAGAAAAAGCAATGGTATATCGCTTCTGAGATAGGTTAAAAAAGAGTATGGATTCCATCCTGCATTCTCTGATTACCCCCTCTGGAAGAAGCTAACTGCCATGCCATGGGATACTCAGGGAGCCTATGGACAGACACATGGCACAGAACTGAGGTCTCAGGCGAATATCCAGTGAGGAAATGAGACTTGCCAACAACCATGAGTGAGCTTGGAAGAGGATCCTCAAGCCCCAGATGACTGTAGTTCTTGCTGATAGCTCCACTGCAACCTCAAGAGAGACCCTGAGCCAGCAGCATCCAGCTAAGCCACTCCCAGATTAATGAGAAACTGAGAGATAATAAATGCTTTTGTTTTTAAGGTGCTACGTTTTAGGGTCATTTGTTACACAACAATAGAATAAGTAACACACTGGAGTATCACAAAAACTAACCTAATATAAGAACTAAGTATGATTAAAAGAAATGCTCTTAAACCGCACACAAAAAATCCTAAGCTTCAGAACTAAATTATATTAAGGTTTCGTTAAATTATAACAGCACAAAAGGTGACTATATATCATATTACACCTCAGTTTCACAATGAAATTCAACAGTGCGGTGGAGGTGGAAGAGGGTATAGGGAAGATAAATGAGGACTGGGAAAAAATAAAGAAAAAAAATAAAATTCCATTGAAGTTGGGGGGAAAATTAAATTCAAATCTACCATTATCTTACTTTTATAGGTTACATATAGTTTTTTTTACTTTATCTTTATTGTTGAAAATATTAGATGTCCTTTTTTCCCCCTTGACCTCTCCTGCCCCACACCCACTCCCCACCCCAGACACTATATTATGAAGTAATATTTCCCAGTACGTGCTGCTCCATGGAATACTGCTTCCTCAAGAAAGTTAAGAGCTTGTTTCTGAAAAACTGATCCCATGTTCAAATAAATTTGGGAAATACTGGATCAAGTTTTAAAATATCCTCTTTATCACAGATCTTCCCAGAGCTTTTAATATGCTAAAGGATACTGTGATTCTATCAAACACATGCGATATTAAGCAAACTTATTTGACCATAAAATTCACTTTTAGGGAGCATATAATATCTGGTATTCCAGGAATTATTTCATAATTTTTATGTTTTTATCTAGCACACAAAACTTTAGAAGGAAAACCTCGACTGCTGGGGGAAAAAAAGTTGTACAAAAGTGACACAAACAACATGTATATCTAAATTTTGAAAAGTTGACCGATTTTATTCAAAGTTCGATATTTGAAAAACTTGGAGGTTACTTACCTAGTTACACCAACATGGTAGTTAAGACTGCTGAAACATTTCTAACTTTTTAAAAGAAACTTAAAACTAGAGACATTAAGTATCCTTTAAAGGTCATTTCCCAATCTAATTTGCCACTTTTGATAGCTCATTCAAAAAATATTCAAGATTTACATAAAAATTGCATTCTATTCTTATCTTTGTAATCCCTTAAAAGTATTTTACAGTAAAATTTAAAATAATACTTTTCAGAAATTAAAGCCAAGTACTTTCAAAAGTTAGTGTTAAAATGAAATTTTCTTAAATCTTATAAATGTCTAAATGGTATGCTGAAACAGTTTCGAATTATCAAAGAACCATCACTATAACAGCAAAAGCAGTAAGGTTTGATTAAGTAACACTACCACTACTCTTTGAAATACATGGCCTGTGGAAATTTCTCAAGTAGTATTAGAATCACAAAATTTGTGTTGAAACAATGAATATAAATTCTTTAAGTCTTAGCATAACTTGAGGAATCACCATGCTTTGAGACAAAAAGGCAGCCTTTTCTGAATGGTAAAGAGGCCCCAAATTTATTTACCAGCAAAAAACTAAACCACAGAAAAATTATGTCCGTTTTGCCAAATTTCTAATGCCACCAACCAGTCCATATCCTAATCATCTTAAACTTTAAAACCTTACCTCTCCCAAAATTTCATACCTTTGCTCAAGACAAGAATCTAAGACTTTTTAGATTTACCATTCGATATGAAAGCCAAAATCCCATCTTCCCTTACTCTTCTGTACTCAGACAAGGAGAGTTTCCTTACTGTTCCCCAACTACTCATAATTCATAATTCACACCTTTTGCCCATAACTAGATATTCTAACCTCATCTCCTTCTGTCCTTCCACCAACTCTCTGCCTAGCCATAGAAGTCTCATCATATTCCTCTCGTAAATCCTTCGGTCCACAGAAGGAAATCAGAATACTGATTTGAGCTTCTATTCACTGGTGCCAATACAGGAGGCAGCAGCCACATGTGGCTACTGAGCCCTTGAAATACGTCTAGTCCAAATTGAGATGTAATAAAGGTGCCAAAGACTTGGCAATAAAAAACATAAAATATCTCATTAAGATTTTGTTATGCATTCATTGGTTCTTTCATTTATTTATTGTTGACAGTATTACAGAGGAGCCCCATTTTCCCTCCTTTTGCCCCCTCCACCCAGCCCCCTCATTAAGGGGTGGTGTGGCTCTACTGGTTGGAGGTAGTCCCCCGTACACCAAAAGGTGATGGGTTCCATTCCCCATCAGGAAACATACCCAGGTTGTGGGTTCGATCCCGACTCAGGGCACCTTCAGGAGTCAACTGATTGATGTTTCTCTCTCATATCAATGTTCCTCTTTCTCTTTCTCCCTTCCTCTCTCTCAAATCAATTAAAAAAAATCCTCAGGTGAGGATAAAAAAAAAGATTTTTGAATATTGATTACATATTGAAATGATAATATTTTGGGAATACTGGGTTAAATAGGATATATATCAATCATTAAAACTAATTTCACCTGTTTCTTTTCACTTTTTTTATCATGTGACTACTAAATAATTTTAAATTATATATGCGACTCATTATATTTCTATTGGGTAGTGCTGCTGTCTAGTGTGAATAAGTAATTCTAAATATCACCAGGAGATAAGATGACTTGATTAAGAATACCTGTCTTGAGTCACATTGCCTGTTTTTAAATCTTTCCCTCAAGTAAGGCAGGAAAAGTTAACTCTTAGCCTCAACATCCTCAAATGTAAAATGATGATTACAGTATCTACCTCACAGAATTCAGTAAGGACTAAAAGAAAAAAGTTACATAGAACAGGTATCAGGTATTAGCATTATTACTTATTAACAAAGCAGGAAAGAGGACACACGTCTCTCAAAGAATTTAAGAAAGTAGGGCACTTAGCTGTTCTTGTTGACTTAGTACAACAGTGGAGGAGCTGGCTATGGCACAGGCTGAAGGAAATCCAAGCGCTCCCAAACTTTCTTTCTCTGCAGAGCTTCCTCTCCCCTTTAAATACTAAAATGAATTTATAATGGGACTATTCTTCCGAAGAATACACACCTGTGGCATGTAAATACATGAATATATGGCACAGCACCATTTTTTTGTGCAGAAGTCATCATAACCAAATAAACATCTAGTCATTCACTTGACACAGCTTTATTAAAACCCTTCATTTTACAAAGACCTTAATAAAGGCCTTTACCTATACTTCGCCATGTTCTGTTTGCCAAGTTCAGGTAACGACACTGGTTAAATCATACTTGGAGTTTTATTACACTTATTTTTTCCTAATAAAGGCTCTAAAAGCTAGAAAAAACAGCGTCTCAATAAAAGGCACATTTCTACTACTGATTTAACTTTTATCTGAAAAAACAAACTTTAGGACTTTTCCTTCCCCATAAACCTAGATAACCTCACCTCGATTAAATTAACTACTTGTTCTTACTTCTTCGAACACTAGGCAAAGGCTGTTTCAAGTTTTATCATTTCTGTAAGACTTGTTTTCTTGAGAAGTACTATATACCACAGAAAATGTTTTAAGTTCTCAAAGAAAAATGTAAAATAACTAAACACAAGCTCAGAAAGATACGAGCCGCACTGCTGGAAGAATGTAACGTTCAAAACAACTCTGAAAGTCCAGCTTAATACCCCGGGGATAACGACCCGCCGTCTTTACCAAGACTTCACCGTTCCAAGGGGCAGCATCTTCCTATCGTCACCTGTCGTACAACTTCCTAGTTCCTTCCCTGCGGCCGCTGAGAACAGTCTCTTCGCCCTTCTCTGGGGCTCACGTTTTTCTTTACAGTCATTACCTAACAGTCTGGCTCGTTCGGGGACAGAAGGACAGTGCCCAGAGAGACTGGAGATTAGGACGGCGCTGCCTTGACAAGCTCACTCCCGGCCCGGCGCCAGCAGCCCCCCGGAGACGCGGCGGGGCCCCGGCCCCGTAGGGCTCTCCCCTCGCTACGCGATGGACACATCGCCCTTCCCTTCCCTGCCCACCCCCAACTTATCCTCCCGGCCCCGGCGTGCAGAGGCGCAGTGGAAAAGGGAGAAGACCACGTACCCTCGGAAGTGAGGCGAGTGAAGGGTTTAAGCAACTCCGCGAAACTAAGGTGATTGAGACGAGTGAGCCGCTCGGCTTCCTCGCTGCACAGCGCGGCCACACAGGGGACGAAGGAGTCCGGGATCAGCTCTTGCACTGACTGTACACACTGGGCCATCGCCGAGGCAGGGGCTCCGGCGGCGCCCGCCCTCCGGTCCACGCTCAGAAGCTGATCCTTCGGCTGCAGCAGCTACTGCCGCCGCCCGCCGGCCTAGCCCGGCCGGGCGGGGCCCCGCAATGAAGCCTTAAGACCAATATAAGGAACAGTCTCCGTCGTCTCGCCTCCCGGGGCACACACCACCGACCCCTCCCCGTCACCGCCGCTCCTCAGCGCTCGCCACGGCGACCTCACATCCCACCCATCAGGTGGAGACGCCGACAATCCCCAATTAATCCTTCTGACCGCAAAACCTCGGTCACTGCCCGACCGGAACCGCCATATTGAGGCCGAACCCTGACCCACCGGCAGTACTAGTCCCGACAGCCCCCGCGCTCTCCCCTCACGTGACGGTGTTAAAGGAGGCGATAGGGGCGGGGAAAAGGAGCGGAGGAGAGGGAAGTGAAGAGCGGTCGAGGCCGATTGGGACGCTGGCACCGGAAGTGGGGTGACGGGTAAACCCCCCTCCCACTAGGCGGGACTTGGGCGGGGCTATGGGCGTGGTGGGCGGAGCCAGGCGTGGGAGGTACCGGACGTTACACCTGGTTTTCGCTCAGGTTCTTGGGAAAGCCCAGCGAGGTGCGAGGGGTCCTGAGCGGGCCCACGGTCAAGATCAACGCTGTCCTGGTGGTAACGGCGCCCGCTCGCCTTCCGCCCGGCCTCGTTGGGACCTCAAAGGCTCTCTGGGAAACGAGGTAAATGATGTGGCTCTTCGCGCCGCTTCTTGCCTACGCGCCCCGCCCTCCCCTTCCCAAGCTCCCGGTGGAGCCTCGAGGAGCACCTGCTCCTTGAAGAGAGTGCTGCGGGTCCTCCCGCACCCCACCCACGCCCAGCCCCGGGCTTGGGGTTCCTCTGGAGCTGGCGTGAACAGGCAGTGTATCGTTTGAACACAGACTGCCTTCAGAAACAAACTGTCGCCAAGGTGGACTCAACCAGTGAACAGAAATTTGCGCTCTTGTGTGTCCTGCAGTTAACATGACTGTTAGGGAAACGCCTATGCTACTGCGTTTTTGTTGGTCGCAAGGAAAGGGTGTGCCTGCCAGAGTCGTTGGTCTACAGCTACTTCCTTTTAACCCTCTGCTCCAGCGTTTGCTTCATAGTGATAGAAGGGCAGGAAGCCAGCAATTAGGTACTTAGGGACTCCTGAACTGGCTTCCATTCCTAGCTTTCATTTTATAGATTGTTCCTCTAAATAAGTGTAATATGCACTTATCAGACAGATGTGCGCAGAGCAGGGACGATGGGCCAGGTACAGAAGGTCACCAGGATGGAAAGCCCTGGATGCCTAGCAAAGGACAACTGTAGGGTGGGCCCTCGCCCCAGGGTGGCCTTGCCTCCCCTAGCATGTCATTGGTCTTGTGGTTTGGACCCCCTGACCTTTCCTCCCTAGAGATAATATCTAGGCCTCAGTTGTATTTCGGCTCCAGGCCTAGAAAAGCACCAAAACCAGCCACCTTGGGACCCTGCATTGGGTAATGACACCAACCAATCAGTGGAGACCACAACCCTGAAAGGACACACCTGGAAAACTGCTAAATAGTCTATTAAGGTCTTCCCCTGGGAGTTCCCCTAAAATCTCTTCCCTTAAAACCCTTAGTCCTGAAGACCAAGTGCACTCTCCCACTTGAGCGACACTTCCCTTCCCTTCCCCTTACCCTTCCCCTTTCCTTCTCCTTCCCTTCTCCCCTCCCCAGACTCCACTTATTAGTATTAGCTTCCTCCCTCCCAATCTCCAAGGGCCATTCCTTTGCCTCTATAACTTTCCTAAGCCCATCTCTTCTAGGAATGACTTTTTCTACTTCTATGATTAATGAAATAAATGTTCTCTTATAGTTTGGGTCTTGGCTCTAAATTCTTTCCTAGCCAGAACCCAGTACCGAGGTTGCTGAACCCAAGTCCAGTCTGACCCCACAGGACTAACGCCCAGTGCCATTCCCTCACCCTACAACATAAGTAGAAGTGAATGAAATGAATCTTACTATAGCGTCACTCAATTGTTTGAATTCCTTCTGAATTATACGCCAAAAGTATAAGGCAAGGAAAAATGCAATACTCCATCACAGTTTATGGTGCCTTGATGTAAAGGAGGGTTCCCCAACCTCAGTAACTCAAATTGCCTGATTGTTTGGCACCGTGAGGTTTTTACCGTGGTAAGAATTTATGACATGTGAGAGGTATGACTTTCTTCTGTAAATTGAGAAATGGGAGGTAGGAAAGGACTATAGGACATAATGACATGGCAGCTTTAGCCACAGATCAATTTAGAAAAGATAATACCTGCACGTTGAGGATATGAAAATTAATTTTCTTAAAACTATCCATGCCTGAGCACCTCTTGGAAATTTTTTTATATCCCCAGGGGTACATATATTCCCTTTTGAATACCTTTGATGTCATTCCCGTGCATTTTTTAATGTAAGAATCTCATACAACTAAATATGATGAGTTAAAATATATATGTTTGGTAACACAGTTCCTAAATGCAAGCATACTCAACTAGTACTCAACTCAAAAATTAAGGTGATTTATTTTTTACACTAAAGGTAAAACTAGCTGTATTAGACCCTTTAAGAAGGACTTTCAAGGGCAATTTAGCGTAAATGGATTTTTTTATATATAATTCACATGCCATAAAATTCACCCCTTTAAACTATACAATTCAGTGGTTTTTAGTATAGTCAGAAAGTTGTACAGCCTTTACTATTGTCTAATTCCAGTACATTTTCATCACCACCAAAGAAGCCTGGTACCCATTACCAGTCACTCTCTACCCCACCAAACTTCCAGCCCCTGGCAATCACTAATTTACTGTCTCTATAGATTTACCTATTCTGGGCATTTCATATAAATAGAATCATACAATATGTGATTTTATGTTGTGTTCAAGGTTCCTCCATGTTGTAATATGAATCAGTACTTCATTCCTCTTTATGGCTGAACTTAATGGTCTTCTGCTTTGACTTTACAGTCTAACACCACATCCACAGTGTTTACAGTTAGTGACTTCACTGTAAAAACCTATTTCTTTCCTAGTTTATCTAAGATGTTGATTTTCTAAGGTGGTGTTCTCCTCTAAAGATTGAAGCTAAGTCACTGACACATTTGCTTTCCAGGAATAGAGAATAGAGAAGCATGTGACTAATGGTTTAAGATCAAACTGTAGAAATGGCATTCAACAGTTTAACTCATATCTCAAAGGCCCCAGTGAGTCTATTGGTCACACATATCTCCAAAGGAGACTGAAAAACATAGGTTCATGGGTTCTGTTGCTGCTGAAGAGGAGAAAAATGAATATGGGATAACAGTCAAGGGTCTCCATTGCATTTTATTAAGAATCAGGTACCTTGCAGAAGGTGTTTGCATGGGGTCAAAAATATCACACTTCTCACGTTTCTCTGACCCTTCCAGACACTAGCTCTTTTTGCATCACATGTCCTCTGAACCATTCACTGTGTCCAGGAAAAACGAGGTGCTGTGATTGGCCAGGCCTTGGCAATGTGCACACCCTCAAAGCCAAGAGGACAGGACAGAGTCTGTCACTAAAAAGAAAGGAAGCTTGCTGGACTAAATAATAAGACAAGAAATTAAGGACCTGTTTTCCAACTACTGAAGATGAGACCCAGCTTCCTTCTTTACCCAAAATTAAAGAATCCTATAGAACTTATGCTATGCCAGTGGGCTTATATTTTGATACACTGTGTTATCAAATGTTCATGAATTGTTTTATTTTATACATATAATAAGGCCAGTCTCTTCTGATTGCTGGTGTGGTCAATTTTAAACAACACAGACACTGAAATAAGAAACATCTGGATTCAAATGCAGTTCTGCCACTTGTGAATAAAAATGATGTCACCATTTCTGATCATATATAAAGCATGGTGCTTTACATACATTGTGTACTACTTCTGTTTCTTACGCAAACCCTGAAAAACACGTGTCACCAACTTTCAGATGTAGAAACAGAAGCACAAAGCAGTTAATTAACTTGCTCAAAGATAATCAGCACTGAAGCCATAAACAGAGCCAGCTTGATTTTTAACCCTAGAGACTTTGTCACTAGGATAAATTGCATTTCCATGTTTCCTTGCACCTACAGAAGTTTTAGTTTGCACTAGTATATATCATCTTAGCAACATATCTGTGACTTTCGAAAAGTTACTTATCTTTTCTGAGCCTCCTATTCTTTATTTGTAAGCTTAGAAAATTGGGACTAGAATATTTCTTGTACTTGTTTCAGTGTGAAGATCTAACAATGTAACATTCTTTCCACTATTATTAAATTTCACTATGTTAACAGTAGATGGTGCTATTGAGTACTAGCTTTAAAACGCAATAAAAACAATTGTAATTACTGAGTACATAGTCCTCACTTTGTATATCAGAGCATTGGAGGTCAGGGTATGCCCAGAAAATTTGCACATGAAAGTTTCTTAAGCTGAAAAATTTTATGTTATGCTACTTAAAACACTAAAAAAAAAAAAGTTTAAATATATAATCTACATATTGACCCACACTTCTTTAAATTTTATTTACTGTACTGGATGTTTTAAGACTACTTATTAACATTAATATTCGGACTACAATAGATGGCATCTACTTCTCAATTATATTAAGAATGAATCATAACCATAATTTTGCATTTTAAAGCTCATAATTCTATTTTATACTTATAGGTATTTAAGCTCCATATACAGCTTTCTCTAATCTGCAGTAAGTAAAAATCTTATATAAACATTTTCTCCTTTATGCCTCTAAGATGGGGGAGGGGTGCATAGAAATATTGAACATCTCAACTCCAAACAATTTTATAAATGTTTTATTCCTTAAGATTTAGTCTAAAAATAAATATTGTTACATGCCATATTGTAGATTGGTAGCATAGACCCATGATTTCCTATTTAGGAAAAATTACAATATCATTTTATATGTGAGGAAACAGTCCTAGAGAGGTAAAATTTTTCTGAAGGTTATATGCCTAGTTAGGCACACAGCTAGTAAAAGATTCCCAATTTCCTGACTTCCAAACTCAAGCACTTTTCATTATACTTCCCCAGTTTATATATTAACTAAAATTTGTTATTTGTTTCTTCTAATTTCAGAAATTACTTAGAGTAACAGGTATTGTTTTAATGACTATTTCTTTATAAATATTTTTAATTCTAACATTAAAATGATTTTATCTATATAAAAATAGAAGAAAGAGTTATAGCTGCTACTCAGTCCCCAAAAGCTATGTACTTTTTTTTAAAGCTAACTGGCTATGCAAGTTTTAAAAATATATGCAATTTGAAAAATATTTTAAAAGACCTAAACACATGGAATGACATCTCATGTTCCTGGGTCAGAAGACTTAACATCATTAATTTAAGATGGCAATACTCTCCAAATTCATCACCAGAGTCATATTAAAATCCCAGCTGGCTTCTTTGTAGAAATTGACAAGCTGATCCTAAAATCTGTCAAAATTCAAGGAAACTGGAATAACCAAAACAGTCTTTAAGAAGAACGAAGTTGGCCCAGCTGGGCGTGGCTCAGCGGTTGAGCGTCGACCTAGGATCCAGGCGATCAGGGTTCAATTCCCGGTCAGGCACATGCCCGGGTTGTGGGCCGCAGCTGATCAATGACTCTCTCATCACTGATGTTTCTATCTCTCTCTCTCCTCCTTTCCTCTCCCTGAAGTCAATAAAGATATATTTTTTTAAAAAAACAAAGTTGGAGGAGTCACACAAATTAATTGCAAACTTACTACAAAGCTACAATAACCAAGACAGTGTGGCACAACGTCAGAATAGACATAAAGATCAATGGAATAGAATCGAGAGTCCAAAAATAAACCTGCATATTTAAGGGCAATTGATTTTTTTAAAGGGCAGCAAGACAGAGGAGGAAAAACCACCTCTTCAACAAATGGTGCTGGGTCAACTGGATAGCTCCCTATAAAAAAATTAAGTTAGGCCCTTACCTCACACCATATATAAAAATTAACTCAAAATTAGTCCGAGCGAGACTGCCCTACCCTGTTTGGCTCAGTGGTTAGAGTGTCAGCCCTCAGACTGAAGGGTCTTGTGTTTGATTCCAGCTAAGGGCATGTACCTCAGTTGTGGAGGCAACCAGTCTCTCTCACATTGAGTTTCTCTCTTCCACTCTCTAAAAAGCAATGGGGGGGAGGGAATCCTCTGGTGAGAATTTAAATAAATAAATATTATTTTTTTAAAATTAGTCTTAAGACCTACATGGAAAAGCTAAAACTATAAAACTCCTAGAATAAAAATAAATGTAAATCGTCATGACCTGGAATTAGGCAATGGTTTCTCAGATATAACAGCAAAAACACAAGCAACAACAATAAAAAAAGATAAACTGGACCTAATCAAATTTTAAAAACTGTACTTCCAAGGGCAATATTAAGAAAGTGAAAAAGAACCCACAGAATTGAAGAAAATTTTTGCAAATCATATCTAATACAACTTCATCAAAATCTGATAAATGTACTGCCAAAAACTGGATTTGGATACCAAAAATGTAGATACACAAAGGGGAAAAGCTAGTATACGTGAAAAACTATTACAATTCAATGACAAAAAGGACAGGTAACCCAACTGAAAATGGGCAAAGTCTAGTTAACATCCTTTACCGTACGTATCTACAATTTTTTTCTTGTGATAAGAACTTTTAAGACCTATTAGCAACTTGCAAATATTAACTAGGTTTATTGTAGTGATCATTTCACTATATATAGAAGTATTTAATCATTATTTATACCCTTATTTTTTCAGGTTTATACATTTATTACTGCCTCATTTCCTAAGACAGCAGGTGGTGGTCCTGGAGCAGCAGATCCCTGAGCAGGGGTGGTGGGGTGGGGTGGTATGCCGCTTCCTAGGGGGAAGGAGTTGGAGGAGGAGGAGCAGTTCCTGTGAGGAGAGCTGGTGCTGGTGGAGCTGCTGCTGGTGGGGATAGCCCTCCACCTGCTTGGGGTGTGGTGGAGAAGGTCCTGGGATTTATGAGTAACCTGCAAGTCCATGTTCCTTGGTTTGATGTCGTTGGAAAGTTCCTTCCAAGGTCTTTGAATTTTTGTTTCTGTTTTTGCAGCTCTTCTTGAGCTTATGATCGGTTTCTGAATTCTTCATTTTTCTGTAACGATCACACTAGCAGAAGTGTGAGATCGGGATCTGATGTTCATCTGTGCTTGAACTCTGGGTCCACACCTCGGCAGCATCTCAAGAAAAAAAGTAAACAGAAATAAAAGGAAACTCTTAACCAGGTAAAGATTATGTAGCAAAATCCATAATATTATAGCTAACAGTAAAATGTAAGAATCATTCCCTTTAAAATCAGAATGAAACAACAATGTCTGTTATCACTGTTTCTGTTTAAACTTTTCTAGCTTCCTCTAAAAGGAGCTAGAGAAGAAAAAGAAACAAAATTTGTAGGATTTCAAAAGGAAGAAGCAGAACTACAGTAATTCCCCCTTATGCACAAAAGATATGTTCCAAGAACCCCAGTGGATGCCTGAAATAGATAATACTGAACCCTGTATATATTATGTTTTCTTCCTATACATACCTATGATAAAGTTTATAAATTAGTCACAGTAAGAGATTAATAATAACTAATAATAAAATAGAATAATTATAACAACATACTAATAAAAGTTATGGAAATATTGTCTGTCTTTCAAAATACCTTATTGTACTGTACTCACATCCTTGTGATGATGTGAGATAATGCAGTGCCTGTGTGATGAGATGAAATGAGGTGAATGACATAGGCATTGTGCCATACCTTTAGGTCACTGTAAGGGTTACTTGAACACTGATTGCAGTCCATCTGATAACCAAGAGGGCTATGAAGTAACTAGTGCTGGACAAAGGGATGATACACATCTCAGGCAGGATGGGGTAGGATAGAGATGTTATCACACTAATCATAATGGGGCACAATTTTTAAAAAATTTTTATTTACCTTTATTGTCAAAAGTATTACAGATGTCCCCCTTTATCCCCCATTGATCCCCTCCACCCCACATCCATCCCACCCCCAGGCCTTTTCCATACCAATGTCTGTGTCCATGCGTTGTACTTATAAACATATAAGTTCTTTGATTAATCTCTCCACACCCACTACTTCTTCCCCACCTTCCCTCTGAAATCCCTCAGTCTGATCCATGCTTCTATGTCTCTGGATCTATTTTGTTCATCAGTTTATTTTGTTTATTACTTTCCACATATGAGTGAGATCATGTGGTACTTGTCTTTCTCTGACTGGCTTGTTTCACTTAGCATAATACTCTCCAGGTCCCTCCATGCTGTGCCAAAGGATAAGAGATCCTTCTTTTTTACAGCTGCATAGTATTCCATGGTGTAAATGTGCCACAGCTTTTTTTATCCACTCAGTCCTCTAGAAGTGTTTTTGTAAATTTAGGTGCTCCTATACTGGGCACATATATGTTTATCAGGGTTATAACCTCTTGTTGGATCGATCCCTTTAGTATTATATAGTGACCTTTTTGTTTCTTGTTACTTATGAATTGCTTATTTCTGGAATCTTCCATTTAATGTTTTTGGACTGGAGTTGACAGCGGATAACTGGAACCATGAAAAGTGAAACCACAGGTAAGAAGGAACAGCTGTAAACATATTTAGAAATGATGTAGTGGGCTAAACATATAATGTGCCTTCATCATATTTATAGGGCTGTCCATCTTCTCTTCAATTGCCCTCCCAAAACTAGAAAGCAGAGCTCAAAATTTCAACTTCTCTTATAGCTAAGACATCATTATTTGACTTGGGTTTTGTCAGCTAGACATATACATGCCAGAATCCTAACTAAAAGTGACAGCGACATCATAAAGATATCAACTCCAAAATTAATCTAGAGATTCAATGCAATTCCAATCATAATACCCACAGAGATTTTATAGAATTTGACAAACTAATTCTAAAACCCATATTTAAGAGCAAACTTCTAAGAATAGTTAAGGTAATTTTGAAGATGGTTTAAAAAGTAGAAGGATTTATCCTACTAGCAAACAAGACATATTAAAGTTATAATACTGTTATTAAAAGACAGGATTGACAAATGGGCTAAAGCAATAGAATAGAGGGCTGTGGGATAGACCAACTTGAAAGGTAAACAAAGCAATGTAGAAAGAATGGATTATTCAATAAATTGTACTTTTTAATAATTAGTTTTCTCTATGGAACAAAAATTAGTTTGCTGTGTCACAACATAAAAAATCAGGTCAGGTAAAATAAAGATGCAAATAATAATAGCAAACACTTGTTGCTTATTGTGTACCTGGTATGATTTTAAACATTTTACATATATTAACTCACTTATGCCTCATAACAGCCCTGTAAACTAGGTACTATTAATATTCCCATTTTAAAGATGAGGAAACTAAGGAAAACAGGTTACTTAAATTGCCCCAGACCACAGAGCCACTAAGTATAAGATCTGTGATTTGAACTCAGGCGATCTGCCTCTTGAGTTCCTGTTTTAAAACATTATGCTAGACTGCCTCCCTTTCATAAAGAAAAGTAGGGATTTCTTAAACAAGATTCAAAAAATGCAAACCATGACAGGCAAACAGAACATATAAAAATACGCAAGTGACAGAAAGTCATTTCACAAAAGAAGAAAACATATTATCAAAGTTAAAAAACTTTGGTTAAAAAAAAACAATGGGCAAAGCATATGAACAAATGGTTCTCAAGAGAAAAAAAAGATATACAAATAAGCAATAAGATGAAAGAATTGTTCTTGAAGAAGATAAAAAGAGGTTCAACATCATTAACTATCAGGGAAATGAAAACCATAATAAAACACCACACCCACTACGATGACTACAATAAAAAAGACAAAGAATAGCAAATATGACGAGGACATGGAGAAATGCCAACCTTCATAGACTGCTAATGGGAATGTAAAGTTTTGGGAGAAAGGGTGTTTTCTAAACTGTTAAAGAGTTTTTCAAACTATTAAACATAAAATTACCATATGATAAGCAGCAATTTTACTCCTAAGAGAGTGGAAACAAATGTCTGCACAAAAACTTGCATATGATATAGCCATGCAATAGAATATCATCTGTCAATAACAAGAAATTAAGTACTGATACATGCTACAGTATGGATGGACCTTGAAAACAGGCTAAGGGAAAGAAACCAGTCACAAAGAACCACGTATGATTCCATTTATATGAAAACTGTATTTGAAACACTTGCATTTTCTTAAATCTATCAATTTCCTTAAGGCTTTAGTTACAAAAAATTGAGACCCCTGAAAATAACTCAAGTATAATACAGGAGGAATTGTTACAATATAGACTTTTCATAAAATCCAAGGGCAGAAACTAAAATACAGCTGGGCTTGATACAAACAGAAATGGAAATGCTAGTGCCAAAGCTCCTTTTCCCCCCAGCCTCTTTTCTGTTATAGAATCTAGGCTTTTTCATGTGCTTCTCTCTCTTCCTCCTTTCTTACACACACACACACACACACACACACACACACCCTCCCTCTTTACTCATTTTGTACCATGCTTAATGTGATTGTCCAAACCTCAATTTTACATAATATAGTAAATGGTTTCCTCTCTTTCCCTGGTTCAGTTTATTAAGACAAATAAAAGGATTAGTTGTTTTTAAGAGCCCATTCTTGCTTCAGTGGTCAGTGGCAAACAGTCACATACAATAAAAAGTAGTATGGAAGCTCAGGCAATGAAACGTATTATAAAACTTTCCTTTAATCCCACCACCACTTGTGCATCATCCTGTTTTCACCTGATTACTTCTTATTCTTTCAACATTCAGCTCAAATTTTACCTTCTCATAAGAAAGAATTCTTTGACCTTCAACTCTAGTTGTAAGAGGTTCCCCTACAAGTCTCATAGCATACCTTAATATAGAATAGCTCATTGTAATATAATCACTTGTTTCCTCGTCTCTTCCCCACCTAAATTTTAAGTTTTTTCAGAACATGTAGGTACTCATTTTATCACCCAAATAAGATAAATGAGTGAAGCAAAAAACATTTCAAAAAATTAAAAATATAACTACCATATGGCCCAGCAATTCCACTTCTGGGTATTTATCCAAAGGAGGGGGGAGGAAAAAGCTAATTCAAGAAGATATATGCATCCTCATGTTCACTGCAGAATATTTACAATAGCTAAGATACGGAAGCAACCTAGGTGTCTATTGTTAGACAAATGGATAAAGAAAGAGGTGGTATAGATATACAATGGAATATTACTCGGCCACAAGAATAATGAAATCTTGCGATTTGTGACAACATGGATGGACATAGAGGGTATTATACTAAGTGAAATAAGTCAGACAGAAAAAGACAAACACAGTATGATTTCACTTAAATGTGTAATAAAAAACCCAAATGAACAAATAAGACAGAAACAGACTCGTAGGTACAGAGAACAAACTGATGGTTGCCAGAGGGCAGCTAGGTAGGGGAATTGGTAAAAAAAAAAAAAAAAGTGAAGGAGAATAAGAGGTACAAACCACCAGTTATAAAAAATAAGTCATGTAGATGTAATACACAGCATTGGGAATGTAGTCAATATTACCATAATTCTGTACAGTGACCGATGGTTACTAGAATTACTGTGGTAATCACATCATAAGGAATATGAATGTCGAATCACTGCTGTACACCTGAAACTAATATAATATTGTAAGTCAAATATACTTTAATAAAAAAGAAAAATGAGTGAAGGCTATAAAGAGAAAATCAAAGAAGTTTTACTTGGAGGCTGTGTAAATTAATGTCCCACTTTTGAAAAGCAATTTGGCGGCATGTATCAAGAGCTACAAGAAGTGTTCGTAGTCCTGCACAAATTGATTCCACAATGGAGAATCCATGTAATTTCATTTCATTCAACAAATATTTATTAACTACTTTTTATATGTTTAGGCATTGCTCTAAACTCGAGGCTTTAGAACAGGGCCAACAAAGACCTGCCAAAATCACATCATGACTGTTGGAAGTTTGAACCATGTGGGCTGCTCTCCATGGTTCTGAAACATACTTAAACCCGTCAACACACAGGTCTACTTCACTAGTATCTCCTATGTCATCTTTCCTCAGAATTGTGAAGCAGAGTAGAGGAGAGTAGCAAGACAGAAATGTGGAATACAGAAGAAGACAAACCATTGCAAAGGCATAGCCACTTAGAGATTCAGGCAAAAAGATTTCTTTTGAGATTATTTTTCAAATAGTTGCAGCTGCATATATAGATCAATCTGGGAGAATTGAGATCTTAACAATATTGAGTGTTCTAATCCATGAACATAGTAAATTTCACATTTACTTAGGTCTTTAATTTCTCTCAGCAATGTTCTGTACTTTTCGGTGAGAAGATATTGCACATCTCTTGTTCAATTTATTCCTAGGTATTTAGTGTTTTGTAGTAATGTAAATTGGATCTTTTGTTTTTCAATGTCCAACTGTTTTTTTCTAGCATATAAAAATATAATTGACTTTTGTATACTGACCTTGTACCTTATGGCCTTGCTAAGTTTATTAATTATTTCTAGCAATTGTTTTTCTAGCATTTTATAAGTAAAATCACATCATCTGGAAATAAAGACAGCATTACTCCTTTCTGACTTTTATGCCATATTTTTCTTTCCTTATTGCACTAAGACCTTCATCACAAGACTGAATAAAAGTAATAAAAGAGAATGTCCTTTACTTGGAACTGAACTTTAGGAAACCATTCAATATTTCATCACGTTCATGATTCAGATGTTAACTTAATGATGAATGGGTATTGAAATTTGTCTAAGACTTCTGCATTTATTGAAATGACGTTACTTTTATTCTCTATTCAGTCACTATGAGGAATTGTATGGATTGATTTTCAAATATTACATCAGTTTGCATTCCAGGATAAAATGCTGCTTGATCATGATATGTTATCCTTTTTATATATTGTTGGATTTGATTTACTAATACTTTATTGAGAGTTTTTGTGTCAGCCTGGCCAGTGCAGCTCAGTTGATTGAGCTTCATCCCACGCACTGGGAGATCAGGTAGTTAATAGTTTAGTTCACGTCAAATATGGTGACAGATACTTTCAAGAGATTTCTAGTATTTTTATGAAGTGACAACTAGTATTTGATTTTGTTTCAGCTACTTCATTTCTACATGTAAGAACTCACTGTTAGTTTCATATTTATTGGTGATTCTTTGGTTTACATTTTAGACTGAACCCAAGTCACACACATTAGAATATCAGGTCCTCTCCCACCCCACCAAATTTACAGGCCCACCCAAGCTGTTTCCAGTGCCTTTTCCATATGAGTAACCTGTCTTAGCTCATGCTTCAAACTTTCCTAAAATCTCCAAATACGCAGCATCTCACCTCAGCCTTCCCCATACCTCACTAAGTGATCCCAGGGCTGGCACTAGCAGCAGCCAGCCGTGGTTCCCTGCTTGGCCTCTCCTGGGCAACTCCAAGCCCAAAACATAGCAGGAAGCTGCAGATCACTTTGTAGCTCAAGCTGGGTGGCCCTGGACAGAACAAAGGCAGCGGCTGACCTTGGCCTGCACCTCCCAGAAGGCCCCAGAGCCATCAGACCTGATGGACAGCTTCAGACCAAATCAAAATACCATTCAGCCACCTCCACAGCAACACCCTCAAGGGATGAACTCAGCAGACACCAGAGGCCCACTGAAGTAAGTCCTTCTCTGTGGGATGGGCCCCTGCACAGCAGATCCTCCATGGTGTTCAGTGGTCGGTGGTCACTACCAGTCCTTGCAGCAGATTGGCCTAGGGGTAAATCCCTCCCGTTGACATGCCAAGAGCAATCAATGCTCAACTACAACAGGAGGGTATACATGGAGACAAGGGGGCACAAATGGAGTGCCCAGCTTGGGTGACCCAGAAGGCTGTGCCACTGAACCCTTTGGGACACATACTCTACCAGGCCCAGGAGATGTAGCAGCTCTACCTAATACATAAAAACAAACATAGGGAGGCTGACAAAATGAGGAGACAAAGAAACATGTCCCAAATGAAAGAACAGGACAAAACTCCAGAGAAAGGACTAAACAAAATGGAGACAAGCCATCTACTAGATGCAGAGTTCAAGACACTGGTTATAAGGATGCTCAGTGAACTTCAACAGCATAAGAAAAGACATGGAAACCATAAAAAAGAACCAGTCAAAAATGAAGAATACACTGACTGAAATGAAGAATCATTCACATGGAGTCAACAGTAGAGTAGATGAAGCCAAGAATCAAGTCAGTGATTTGGAATATGAGAGAGTAAATAACACCAAATCAGAACAGCAGAAAGGAAAAAAAGAATCCAAATAAATGAAGACAGTGTAAGGAGTGTACCAACTTCAAGCATATCAACATTCACATCATGGGGGTGCCAGAAGGAGAAAAGAGACAGCAAGAAGTTGAAAACCTATTTGAAAAAATAATGGCAGAAAACTTCCCTAACCTGGTGAAGGAAATAGACTTAAAAGTCCAGGAAGCACAGAGTCTCAAACAAGATAAACCCAAAGAGGCCCCCACCAAGACACATCATAATTAAAATGCCAAAGATTAAAGACAAAGAGAAGATCTTAAAAGCAGCAAGAGAAAAGCAGTTAGTTACCTACAAGGGAGCACCCATACGGCTGTCAGCTGATTTTTCAACAGAAACTTTGCAGGCCAGAAGGGAGGGGTAAGAAATATTCAAAGTGAGGAAAAACATGGAACTACAACCAAGATTGCTTTACTCAGCAAAGCTATCATTTAGAATTGAAGGACAGATATAGAGCTTCCCAGACAAGGCAAAGCTAAAGGAGTTCATCACCACCAGACCAGTGTGACATGAAATGTTAAAGGGTCTTCTTTTAGAAAGAGGAGGAGGAAGAGGAGAAGGAAAGATAACAAATATAAACAATAAAATAGCAATAAATACATACCTATCAAAAATTGAATTTAGCCCGGCCGGGCATAGTTCAGTGGTTGAGCGTCGGCCTAGGATCCAGGTGATCACAGTTCAGTTCCCAGTCAGGGCACATGGCCGGGTTGTGGGCTCGATCCCCAGTCGGGGGCGTGCAGGAGGCAGCCGATCAATGACTCTCTCATCATTGATGTTTCTCTCTCTCCCTCTCCTTTCCTCTCTCTGAAATCAATAAAGATTTTTTTTTTTTAATTGAATCTAAAAAAATAAAGAAGCAGAACAGAAACATACTCATATATACAGAGAACATTTTCACGGTTGCCAGTGGGAGGCGGGTTAGGGTAATGGGTGAAAAGGGTGAAGGGATTAAGAAGTACAAATTGGTTGTTACAGAATAGTCATGGAGATGTGATGTACAGCACAGGGAATATAGTCAGTAATATTCTAATAACTATGCATGGTGTCAGATAGGTACTAGATTTATTGGGATGATCACTTAGTAAGTTATATAATGTCTAATCACTGGGGTGTACACCTGACACTAACATAATATTGTATGTCAACTGTAGTTGAAAAATAAAAATGATTTAAATTTAAAAATAATAAAATTTAAATAAATATTGTTAAAAAAACACAAAAAAACATTGGGTGCTCTCTCATGTCTCATGTCTGAACCCACTTTTCTCCTAGACAGCATTTAGAAATTAATGTACTAGCCTTGCTTTCTGCTGACAGGCAGTAGTGACACTGCAAATGTAGGTTTGGGCTGATACTAGCTTAAAGTAAACATCTGAATAGTGTCAATATTTTTAAAACATAAAACTTAAATAGAACTTATACTATAACAGAAAGTAACAGGAACTAGGTTCTTATTTTTGGGCAAAACACACAGCACTTCATATCTATTTTAAGGGTCAAAACTGACTGTCCCTGGGTAGAAAATTGAGAACACTGTTTGGATAATTTTATTCTTCGTCTGCTTTTCCAACTGATCCCACAGTTTCCAAAAGGGAGCAAACAAAATAAAACAAAGAACAACCAATTTAGTCATAGTTATTTGGATAATTCAGACCAAAGGCAGTCATTTGGTTTGAATTATGTGGATTGCTTTCCCCAGTTAATCATTTTACCTTGCCTATGTATAAATAATGTCTTAATGCTGCTAGTATAAAAAAAACAAAAGCGTACATTTTCCAGAAGGTAAGATGACTCAACTCACTCATGCAAACGCACACTGGACTTTGATCTTAAATTTAAAGCTGTGTTTATAAAAACACCAAGGGTACAAATGTGTTAGTAGTATCTGTGATCCAAAGTTGGCTCTGGGTATTTATTTATTTTTGCTTGCAGATTATGGTTTGCATGTTTATGCAATGCTTTAGAGATTATCAGAAAACAAGATCCCACCTGGCCCGTGTGGCTCAGTTGGTTGAGTGTTGTCCAAGCACCAGGAGGTCTCGCGTGTTCCCTTTTCTGTCAGGACACATGCTCCTGTTACAGGCTTGATCCCCAGTAGGGGGCATGCAGAAAGCAGTCGATGTTTCTCACTCATTGCTGTTTCTCTCTCTCTGTCCCTCTAGCTTCCTCACTCTGAAATCATTAAATTATATATATATTTTTTTTTTTTTAAATGACTCCATAAAAAAGAAAACAAAATCCCTTAGAATAGTCTTCCTCTTTCCATCTCCAGTAAGTCCCTTAATCTACATATGCCTAAATTATCTCATTTTTTAAAATGAAAATCATTTTAAATATTCAAACATTATGTTTATATTGCCCATTGGTTTGAATTCTGAAACACTAAAAGTGTAATTTCTAAAAAGGTCTAGGATCTAAAGTTCTTTCCTGATATTTCAAAATATATGGTAAGGTTAAAGAAATGTTTGCTTAATTCTTAGATCTCCAAGTAGAAATCCCTGAATAATGATAGCTGGCACTTATAGAGCATTTACCAAAGGCTAGACATTGTTTGGAGTGCTCTACATGTATTAATTCATTAATGCACAACTTTAAGAAGTGGGTGCTATTATTATCTCCACAATTGAGGAAACCAAGGCACAGAGAAATTAATTAGCTCACCCACAACATCCAATGTAGTAAGTGGTAGAGTTAGAATTTAACCTCTGGCAGTCAGGCTCGAACTCCATAGTCTTATCTATTAAATGCTATGCCCCTTTTCTATTGCCAAGACTTTTTATAATGCCATAGCTTATATTTGTATTTTCTCCTGGATAAATACCTCCTAAATGGATCTGAATCAAATCTTAATGATGTATTTGAGAAATAATAGAATTGACATTTCCTGAGAAATACCACAGATATAAAGAATATTACTTTGAAAAATAGTACTCAATAGTACATTTCTGCTTTAGTTTGAGAATTCACTGGCACAGGCCTTAAAACGATAAGATTTATTAGAATAAGCCAGAATAAACTTATAAAATGCATCCTGGACCTGCTGTTCATGCTTTTAAGCAATTGCATCAATTACCTGGTCAAATTTCCCCCTGGACAATATCATGCACCAGAAAACTAACTCTAACTTCCAAGCTACACAGTCAGCCAAAAAGTGAAATACGGGAAATGATCTTTGTTTCAGTTACTGCAAAAATGAAATGCAGAAATCATCACTGATAACCCACTAAATTCACTGGCCTTATAAAAACATTGGATACCCTGAATTTGGTGGTCATTAAGCAGGTTTGGGACTCCAAACATTTCAAGAATATTTTAAAGTTTTTACACTGTTTTATTTGGTCGCATAACGTGAATGAAGTTTGAATATAAGATAGTATTCAAATATAAAATAGTGGTTTTTTACCATCATCAGAATCTGTGGACTTCTCTATTCTTCAACACCAATGGATTGAAATCTCGGAGTATGCACTTCTCCTGTCATCCCTCGAAGTGTCCTCTGGAAAGGAAGGGAGACTTACTCTTTCCAGTCTCCCTGCCTTCATGTGTGCATAATCTTAACGGTTCTGCTGAGTGGGGCAGCCCCTGCTCGCAGTGGTACTGCCAGTCCCTCCTCCCCCTCGTTAGAGGAGCTCCGCCCTCCGTCGTGTGTTTCCCTCCTCCCCCTCCTCGCCCTCTGTGCATTCATTGGCTTTGCCCTGTCACCGAGGCCCCCGTCCCTCGCTCAGAACCGTGCATCAGTGAGTGGCACTTTGTAGAGGCACACTGCCCACACACAGGATGTCACATGCAAGGGATGTGATTTTCATCCCACTTCTGAACGCTAGAGAGCACTTGCTGGGATGATTCTCTGACAATTGATAACAGGTTCTCTTCCAGAAAATTGCAGGGCAAGTTGAGCTCAATCTATTTTAAGAAAATACTCTTGAAATTTCAGTTTTTGAAAAGCTGAAAGGCTACTTTTCTGGCTCTGCAACTTATTCATGTCTTCAAATTATGTCCTTTAGGTCATAATATGAGATATTTCGTACTGCTTATGTTTGGAAGTATACATCAGAACTATGAATGACATCAGGTGCAACTTGGCACTCAGTTTAGAGCCGAAAGAAATGTGGTTCCAATGAAGACCTCGGTTCTGTATCAAATTGTGCCAGCTAAAGTTTTCAAATGGAAACTTTTTGAATTGTAGAATTATACAGTGTGACCTAATTTTTCATAAAATTCTGGGTTTTACATTGACCAAAAGGCAAGAAGGGACATAAAATCTAATATTTGAAATGGAAGCAAAAGCTACAATATTCCAGCCAAGTGATAGTCTAGCCACTGCTTGGTTACGTCTAATGATCAAGTGGTACCAAAGCAAAGGTTTAATCTACACCTTGGGTTGAGCTGAATCAAGGTTCTGTATGATTTCAACCTTTTGTCTGCATTTTGCTTTCCAGGGCAATATACAATAAGAATACTACCTACTTTTACATGTTTGAAGAGAGCTACCTAGCTATTGGGTGCCCTTACAATCTGCTCTTCTCTGGTCTAAAAATACATACTCTCTTTAGCAGTTCCGTTTTTGCATGGTTTTAAGTTCCCTCTCTATTTTTTCCTCACTTCTCTGAGAATACTTTCATTTGTCTGTGTTCCTCTGAAAATGCAGCGCTTAGCATTGAACACAGTGTTCCAGATGTGATCTGACCAGTACAAAGTACAATACAACTATTATCTTCCATCATCTGGAGAGTATACTTTTCCTGGGTCACTTAACAAATAGAAATTGAAAAACAAGAAACAAGTTTGACAGTGACCACCATGCATGTAGCAGACACTCCAAAAATATGCCTGGATGTTGTTAAATAGAAAGCCAGTGTGCTTTGCTTGTTTGTGTTTTTTGTTTTTGTTTATGTGTGTGTGTTTAAGAAAACTAACAGAATATTCAGTTAAAAGTTTATGGAGCATTTAATTTTGAATCCATCTCAGTATAGTTGATATTTAGGTTTAACATGGATATTCCACTCTTCTTAAGGAATAATTGTATTAGCATCAGTAACTACTTTCATTTAACTCAGTTTTAAAGCAGCGTGTCAGCTGCTCAGAAGTGATTCTTGCCTGAACAGAGAATTCCACCGGAGGGGACTTACTCAGAGCATGAATAATATGGACCTTGGCCAGCTGTTGTATGGGGACAACACTTAATGATATCATGGTTCTTCTCCAAGGGGACAAAGGGGGGTATTTTATTGTGGAAGCAGGAAACTGGAAACTGGCATTATCTATTTTCTAATATAAATATGAGTCACATTTTTTGAGCGGAGATGTTTCTAGGAAATGAAGAAATGTTTTCTGTAGTAATGATAGTGATCAGGTAAAAGACAGCCCTTATCAAAATGCTCTTTGGCCGAGATCAGACAGAGTTTGGAATCACCATTTTTGTCCAAGCAGGTGATTACTGAGGACAGATGTAAACATTATTTGTTCACCATCATCTCACCAGCAGTTGATACGATGCTTGGCAAAGAGCAGACCCTCAAAAAACTAGGAAAGTAAGTCAAGAAAGGAGGAAGAGAGGAAAAGCTGGAGGGAAAAATTTTTAGGATTACTTTAAAATCAAGAACACCAGATTAAAGACCCAAATACTGTTGCAGGATGGGATCTCCAAAATCAGTGTCCAACCTCCTTTTAGATACAGTAACTGGAGACATGGAAGAGTTAAGTAACTTGTCCAGCGTTACAATATCTCATTCAATTAGTTGCCGAGTCATTCCTAGATGTTAAGACTGTTAATTCGGAGCTCCTTATGTAATACTTAGAGGAGCTGCAGAAAGAATTATCAAGGGAAGGCCCTGGGGTCTCACACACTGGCCCCAGGTTAGTTACCTTTGCATGCCTGGATTGGACGAAGCTTGAAAAGAGGTCTTAGCCACAGACCTGAAAGAAACCCTGGGGTTTAAACAAGTGATCAAAAGCAAGGCATGGCGGAGCAATTTGACCCTGAGTACCAGACTGAGTCTGACATACGCTGTGTTTCCTTAATATCAGTGGCCTGCACTCCTCTCCATGTACACAACACATACTCCTCTCTTTGTAATAATCTGGGTTAGATTGGAGTAGATCAAACTCGGGGACTGGAGTTAGCACCCTCAGGGATGACAACTCACCAACAGAAACCAGAGGCCGTCAGCACAGATGAATGTGCTGCTCCCAACACCAGTGCTGAAGGATGGTAATAGAGGTTATCTCTGGAATACAGAAAAAGTTCTGCAGCCAACCTTTGAAAAATGTTCAGTTAAACAAGTTTCTTCAAGGCAAGACTTTACAGGGTTTTTAATATACTAACGTGAGTTTCGAACCTCCAAAAGGCAAACCAAACTCTGCCAAATGTATTTGACCATTGTTAAATTAAACAAAGAGACCATTAGACAGGTGACTCTAATCCTTGTGGGCCCACTAAACAAACCAAATCTCAGCTTGTAAATGCCTCAGTTAGGAAATAGAAACCTAAGGACAACCAGTTACAAACAGCCACCTAGGCTTTAAACTATAGTCAGTCAATTTCCTTTCTTTGCTTCCACACTTTCTCTATGTAAGTCTTTCTTTCCCCTGGCTCCTGTCAGATTAGCGCTCTTAACCACTTCTGGCTCTGTTCCAATCTACTTTTGCTCAAGTAAACTTCATGTTTTCAATATGCCCCAGTTATCTTTTAACACCGTAAACCTCCTACATTTTCTTAAGATTTAAAGGACTTATTTTCCCAAGGAGTACACTTGGGGACAGTGATTTTCAAATTTGTTTTTGCTGTGACTTCAGTTAGGGATATATTTTATATGAGAAACCAGTACACACGTACTTGTAAAATTGAAACAAATGTTTCATAAAACAATACCTACCTTTTCTATAGGTGCTACACATATTTTCTAGCCTACTTTCCTTTCCTTCTAATGTGTGCTAGATTTTAAACCCACCAAATTGATTTCACAATTTACCCATCGGTCACGACCTGCAGTTGCAAAACACTGTGTTAGCAAATACTATCCCTTTAACCTTTCTTTTACTTGTAAGCTGTGCAATATTATTGACTGAACCTAAGATCTACCTAGGATGAATTCAAATAATAGAGTGGGGTTAAATAATCCTCAGCTAGCCTGGCTGGCGTGGCTCAGTGATTGAGCTCGACCAATGAACCAGGAGTTCATGATTCGATTCCCGATCATGGGCACTTGCCTGGGTTGCAGGCTCTGTGCCCAGTCGGGGGCGTGCAGGAGGCAGCTGATCAGTGACTCTCATTATTGATGTTTCTCTCCCTCTCCCTTCCTCTCTCTGAAATCAATAAAAACATATTAAAAATAATAATAACCCTCAGCTATTTTATTGAAGTTACATTGGAGCATACCTTGAAGGAAGTGTAGTCGGGAAAGCCCGGAAACAGAGTGATCACAGTAATCAAGGAGATCTCAGTTTCTTCGCAAGATACTTTATGGCCCATGAAGTAAAAAAAGTGGAACCAGAACTCCATTATTCTAACATATTGGATATGCTGTTAACATGAATGAGGTGCTAATTTGCAACAATCTGGAAGAGCTATTGTTCAAGGAATAAAGCAAGATGTACAATGTTGTGTACAGCATGCTCCTATTTGTGTACGAAAGTGGGGTTTTATATACATTTATGTGCTTGGTATGCCCAGACTACCTCTGGAGTATAAATTGGCCACGGTGGTGTGTCATTGGTTGGAGCTACTGTGAGAGGCACTTTATTTTTCACTGTTTATCCTTTTATACTATTCTAATTTTTCATCATAAGCATATATTACTTTTCAAAAACAACAATATATTAAATAAGTATATTTTATGAGAGTGGGAAAATCTGAAAAACCAAGAGACTTCCAGTGTTTGGTTTTGTAAGTCTGCAAGAAATAAAATTGGCTAGGTCCGAATCTTAAGGACATACGTATGTGCTATAGTGATTGTTAGACATTCGGTTTCTTTCATTGGACTCGATCTCATTAACAAGAGCCATCTATGCCTAGGGTGCGCATTCTCTATTCTGCCTCTTCCCCAATATACAACTTTTTAAAAAAAATACAGGAAGAGGGCTCCAAATATGTTTTCTCAGGATGATTCAGGTTTTCCCTTTTACCTGCAACTGAGTAGAAATGTCAGTGGCACAGTGAAAAGGAGGGAAAAACAAGAGGAATGCCCCGAGAGGGGCAGGGCTCCCAAAGGAGAAAGCAAAAGAGGGGCTCCCAGTACTTTAGGTAATTCAAGAGGGATTGCAGCATTGATTTTCAAACTTTAATATTGATAAGAATTACCAGGGATACTCGTTAAAAATTTAGCCTCCTGGGCCCCGCCCCCAGAGATTCTGATGTAGTGGGTCTTAGATAAATTTTCTTTTCTGAAGCTTCTGGGATTAGTCTCAAGTAAAGTGAACTGTGACAACCCCCTTGAGAAACACACACACACAAATAAAGACAAATAAAGACAAAATAAAAAAAACAAAGATCACTTCTGCCATATGTATCACTGGCACAAGGACTGCTTATACAAGAAAAAGGCCTATCTTTGTCTTTAAATTTTCACCTCTGAAGCACATTTTCTTAAGTGAGTTAATACATATAAAGAGCAATGCCTGCACAGAATATAGGTTTAGTAAGTAAACTATTCTTATGATTTCTTTAGGATACATAAAAGAACAGTTGTTATATAGATGAACCAACTCTAGAACTGATACAAGTATGGGTTGTAACAACTCATATTAGGAGAAATATTTCTTTATAACTTAGAATTCTGGGTCTGAGAATGCTAGTTTTCCAGACAGTGAGCCAAGAAAATGCTTGAGAAGCTGTACAGTATCCAAACAGTTTTTTAAAATTAATGATACAGTCCTGATTAAAGCACTTGTGAAGAAAATGTCCAGTTGGTTTCAAACTTGTGTCTAAATTGTCATCAATGGCACATTACAAGCAACAACATTATTAAAAAGTGCATCTGCACAAACATGTCAGTGAACCTATGACTCTTTTCCTTACTTCATCTCAACAGATTGTTTTCAATTTTATTTTGTTTTCGTTTGCGAAGTTGATGAATACTCAGGCACGGATCCCAGTTTGGGTTTAAACTTTGTTCTAAATGCTTGAATAATGTCCCAGATTCTGTCTCTTTTTTTTAAAGCAACAACGCTTCAGCCTAAAGTGTGCCACTCCTCAAGCAGATGTGAGTTTCTAAGTTGGCAAAGCCTGTGGCTCCAATCAGCAATCCTAGTGTGAATACCTCCTTGAGAGTTTCCTAACCTGGGTAATCACATAGATAACATTGTGTTTTATCAAGTTCCCTCCAGTCCCAAGAGAGAGAGTTCATTCAATGAGTATTCCATACTCAGTATTTTATTTTATTTTTTCATACTCGGTATTTTAGAGGACAGCTAAAAAAGCTCTTCAAAAGATTCAGCTGGGTTCAAAGTGGCCCAGCATCTTTCCGGGGCCCCTTCCTTCCTTGAGTGCAGGCCACGCAGGCCTTGCAAGAAATATATAGGTATCTTCATCTTTATAGCACGTCTTTCAAGAGGTTGTCTAGCTTCTGCCTTGTTTAAAGCTAGTAAGAAGAATTCGCTGCTTGTCAAGGCGGCCCATTCTATTTTTAGGAAACAGTAATTAGAAGGCTTTCGCTTATGTTCCTTCTGAATGCGCCCATTGGTGCTTACTCAGGCTCATTTTTTTTCTTTGAAGAAAAGCAGAGTGAGTGCATCTGTCTCGCAGGTGGCAGCTTTTCAGCTTTCTGAAAACAGCTGTGACACTCTATACTGCTCTCTTTGTCTTTTTTCCGGCTTCGGAAAGAGGTAGGAGGAAATTATGCAGTGGGGGTTTACTATAAATGTGAACCTAGTTGTATTTAAGCTACTTTATGCAGAGACTCAACAACCAAAAAAAATAAAAAACCTCTAGAAGACATAAAGAATTAGAATGCACTTGCAATCTACTGAGAAATTTTCCTTGAAAGAGGCATAGATAGTCTATCCTTTCTCAGTAAATATACTTCGGGATAGATCATTTTTAGTGTGATTCTTTTATTTTTCTTATCTGTGTGTGTGTGTAATTTTTAATGAAATAAAAACAACTTGTGGGGGCTGAAATTTTGACTGAGTAGAGGCAGATAAGTTCTGCAGAATACATAATTCTTTCTTGAGTGGTCCACCAGGTTCTGAGTTTCTTGAAGCCAGGATTATGTCTGATACTTCTTGTTATCACCAGTGCCTGGTACAATACATGTAGAAAGTTGGCCTCAACAATTGCTTGTTGAATTGAATTTACCTGAGTTTCCAGAAGTGGAGAGATCACCAAACAGAGGGAAAGGGGAACTGAATTTACTTCAAGGAAGATTTTTTTTTTTTACTGGATTTTTCTAATCTTGTCCTCCTACTTACCAGAAATACCCTCAAGGAGATGAAATTATACTGATAGCCCTTTGGCAAATGGGTCTAGGGACCCTCACCTTAAAGGTGCTGCCTTTTGAAGTATCAGTATTGTGATAAGCCCAAAGCGATGACATTCTAGGTGTCCTCATTGACAGTCTTTCCCATCAAGTCAATATGCATTTTAAACATGGCTTTCTATGGAAAGTACTTTTAACTAAAGGAAAAATTATAATGATAGGCAGAGATGTCTTGGGTGGGGCGTATTTTGGTGTCAGGTGGTGCTTCAGAATAGGAGTCAGAGAAACTAAAGTTAATGACTTGGCAGAGAGACCGAGAGACCCCCAGGAGATAAGCTGGGGTGGGAGGAGAGCTGCTTGGGAGTCACCACCAAGGTGACAACATGGAACTCCAAAAAGCATTCTGACCTAATGACCTATTTTGTGCCGGGCTGGGAGTGCTGTAGATTACAACACAAGTGGGAATGGCAAAGTCCTGTGAGTGCAAAGCACCCTGTATCTCTGTTCCGTTACTTGAGAACTGCTTGTACTTTAACCAGATAATTGGATTAACAGCAGCACTTGCTCCGTCACAGGAAGCATGGCTATTTTCTCAGAGTAACACGGCACTAGTCTTGGAACTTAGCCAAATTCACTACCCTCAGAAGGAGCGGGAGCCTGACGCAGCTGACAAGAGAAGTCCAGCCAGGAGGGCAAAGAACAGCGCCCTCGGGTAAAGCAATCCGTGTCTGGGAGATCTGGTGTTTGGTGGCAACCTCCACTCACCAATCAGCCTGGGTTTCAGGGACAGGCTCTTGGGCCTCAAGGAGAAAACAGGCAAATGCCAGACAACGCTCCAGTGCCAGGAAAAGTATTGGTGGTTAGCCTGAAACAGTACTGCGCGGAGCTTGTGGTCTTGACATAAGTATAAATAGCGCCCCCTTTCACCCTCAACAAGGTCCTGCCTAGAACAATAAATTATGCCATTCTTGATATGAAATGCTTCGAATACCAGGAAATTCCAGAATACCAGGAAAACAACTTTTGCAACAGGAAGCAAGGCAGAGGCCATCTTTATAAATTGGAGCAAAAGGAACAGCGGCCCAGGACCACCTCGGAAGGGGGTGCTAAGCAGGCTGCTCCTGCATTTGCTGGGAATCTCAGAGTTGATACTAACCACATCCATGTCAGAGTAGCAATAAGGGTCTGTGTTCTGGTTCACAGTGACCCCTACCATCCTTTGAAATGCAGGGGTGTATAGGCTTCCTCTGTGTGTTTCTATTGGGAGCCTCATAGTTGAGAATGGCTGCTGTTTACTTAGCATATTAAGCGGTGTTAACTATCCCTGAAGAAGAGAAAGTTCTGCCCTGGGTGTTCTTTCCAAACATATGGGCAAGAGACTGCTACATAGTGCAGATTGCAAGTTGCTTATAACCTAACTGGAAAGTTAAATAGGTAAGTGTTTTAAATAGTCTAAGACAGCAACAGAAGTTATCGCCCCGCAGGACTTAGTTAATACTCAAACCAATTGTCTTAGCAGTAATTTGTATGACAGTTCAGACAGAGAGTAACCACTTCAGTTTGGGAAGACGAAAGAAAATTTATGAAGGAAGGGGGACTTGAAGGACTTCCCATTTATTAAGTACTTATTACTTATGGCTCATTGTCACATGTGGATTCTGATTTCTCAGAACCACCCTATGAAACAGGTATTAGTATCCACAGTCTACAAAGGAGGAAACTGAGGTTCAGAGGGTTTAAGCAACTCATCCTAAGTCACTAAGTCAGGAAACAGCAGAGAGGGCTTAAACCCATATGTATCTGTAAAGAAAAAAGCCACACTCCCGTGTGTCTCCCCGACTCTCAATACTCTTTGACAGTACTGTCTCACTTCTTTTTATTTTTTAATGTATCTTTATTGTTGAAAGTATTACAGATGTCCCCCTTTTCCTCCCAACCCCAATACTGTCTCACTTCTGATACCAGATGTCTGGATTTCCACACACAGAGCAATTCTGGGATACCAGCTGAGTGTCGGAGATAGCATCAGATCCACAGGCTAAGGGCTGTCCAACAACAAAAGTAAAACAATTTAGTAACCAATTTGATGTCCTTTATTCTGAGGGAAATGATCTAAGGGCGGGAAAGTATGGTGCCTCACAAGCAGAGGAGCACTCTTCCCAAGGGATATTTGGGCAACAGGTGAGTTTTATACAATGTTAGAAGAAGCAACATGGAAACAGGGCATGATTGGCTTGAAGGTCGAGATTTCCTTGCAAGGATAGCAGGTCAATCAGGAAATAAGAAAAAAATAGTTGACTTAAGTTGATTGACTGAGGTTGCATATCTAACCTCATTTAGAACAAGGAAATCAATACAGAGCCTGGGCAGTTGGGGATTGCCTGGCTGGATATACTGTGATTCTGGTCAAGCAGGCGTATACAGGGACTCGAAAGTTATCTAAGCTTTGGTTTGCTGATGTGACACTCAGGCAGGAGTGGCTCCATCTTGGGCCTAGACATTTATTTCAACAAGGCTCAGCCCAACAAGACTGAATCCCTGACACTCGCGTGCACACACACACACACACACACACACACGCCACAAGTCCAGGTTGCCACCTGTGCTTCCGACTGACCAACTATAAATTGGAGATTCCCACTACCACCTCCTTAGGTTTGAATAATTTACCAGAGCGGCTCACAAAACTCAGGAAAACAGTATTTACTAGATTACTGGTTTATTATAAGAAGATAAGATTCAGGAAGAGCCAGATGGAAGAATGCATAGAACAAGGTATGTTGGAAGGGGCTCAAAGCTTCCATGCCCTCTCTGGGTATGCCATTCTCCCAGCGCCTTCATGTGATGATCATCCCTGAAGTTCTCCAAAACCTGTCCTTTTGGTGTTTTATGGAGGCTTCATTACATTGGCAGGATTGGTTAAATCATTGGCCATTGGTGATTGATTCAACCTCCAGCCCCTCTCCCCTTCCTGGAGGTTTAGGATCCTGAAAGTCCCATCCTTCTAATCATGGTTGGTTGCCCAGGCAACCAACCCTCATCCTTAGAGGTTTTCCAAAAGTCACCTTACTAACATAAACTGAGGTGTGGTTGAAAGGGGATTGTTATGAATAACAAGACATTCGATTTACCTTTATGTCTCTGGAGCTGTTTCAGGATCCCAGGATAAAAGACCAAATACTATAAAAAAAAAAAAGCTCCCAGTGATCTTATCACTTAAGAAATTCCAAGAGTTTTAGGAGTTCTGTGAAATAGAAATAGGGATAAAGACCAAATACATATTTTTTATAAATAACAATATCACAGTATCTTATTTCAAAGTTCCTATTTTTTTCCACCAGGAGAGTCACAAAATACAATCAAAGGCCTCCAGTCAGGCTGAACAGTGTGAACAAGTGCAGGGAGACCTAATGATGGAAGGAATGTTTGGAGGTCTGCAGGCAGCTGGATCTGACAGGAGTAGAGATTTCAGGAAAGTGGAAGGGTGATATTCCACCAATAAAGTTAAGGAAGAAGTACTTAAAAGGCCTTTAAAAAGTAAGGACTTTGTTTAAAAAGGCCTTAAATAGTAATCCAAAGAGTAGTGGGGAGTTATTTATGTTTGGGCCTGGCTCTCCATTTCTGGAGCCCAAGATGGGGCATGGAGCTCAGGGTCCTGGGTTGTCCACTCATGATGCAAGGACTGTGTCAATGTATCTGCTATCACAAGAGAAACCAGCCTAAACTGGACAGGATAAATAAACTGCAAACTAGAAAAGCAAACAAGAGACACTAGTGTCGTGTAGTGCAAAGAATAAGGACTTTAGAGTCAGTTGAGTTTAAATCTTGGCTTTCCCACTCACTATAATCATGACCTTGGCTTGTCACTTACTATGTCTCAGATTGTTTCTTCATTTGTGAAATGTACCTATTTTACCATAGACTTTGTGGTTGATTCCGTCAAATTCTTTTCATCTCAGCTGATCCATCTAAGCCAATCATAAGAATCCCATTCTCCTTGCAAATGATAGGGCCAGGGATGGCTAAGAAGATATGAAGAAAGATGCTATGGACTGAACTGTGTCTCCACAAAATTCGTATGTTGAAGCCCCAACCCCCAATGGTATTTGTATTTAGAGATAGGGCCTTTGGAAGGTAATTAGTGTTACATGAGGTCATGAGGGTGGGGCCCTCATGATGGAATTAGTGTTCTTATGAGAAGAAACACCAGAGACCTTGTGAACTCTGTTCTCTTTCTCTCTCACTCTCTCTCCCCCCCTCCTTTTCCTCTCCCTCTCTCCCTCTAATGTGAGGACACAGAGAGCAGTTAGCCATCTACAAGGAAGAGAAGTATTCACCAGAACCCCACCATGCTGGCACTCCGATCATGGACTTCCAGCCTCCAGGCTGTGAGAAAAAAACATTTATTTTGTTAAACCACCAGTCTATGGTATTTAGCTATGGCAGCCGGAGATAACTAATACAAAGGATTTAAAGGAGGCTTCTGGGAAACTTTTTCCATGCTCTGCTAAACAAATCACAGGAAGTTTCTCACTCCATACGTCAAAAAGCACATAAATAGCCCCAACTGCCTCCAGCACCCATTCCACACCACCAGGGAAATCAGCTTTAGAACACAGCTGACATATAGAATTGAACAGCATTGCAGGGAAATGGAGCCAGAATCCTGATCAAATTATGCCTGAAGCCAATACTACTTTTGAACTTCCTGTTGTATGAGCCAGTACAATTTCTTATTGTTCAAACAGGTTTGAGTCAGGTTTCTGTTACTTGCAGATTACAGCAACCTAGGGCCACTGTGAGGATAATTAAAGTAAATCAAATAATGAAAGGACCTTACTCCAGTGCATGGTATAGACCAATGATAGTTATTATTATTTTAAGCAGGAAACTAATTTGTAAGTCTCTCAATATAATGGTCATGACTGAGAGATCTATACGGATTTAGAGAAATTTCCTATCAGTGAGTAAAGGTTATGATGAGCAGAACCAGTCTCTGAAAAACAATGAAGACTGGAATAAACCCATAGAGAACTGGCCTGGGATTTGCCCCTGGCAAAGCAGATTTAGATTCTAATTGACAGCGATGAAACCAGCAGAAGAAACAAAGCAGAACTACGTCAATGTTGAGAGCCGCAGTCTCCTTCCTAATTTCCGTTTTTCAGTTGGGAGTTTTCCTATGGACCTAGCAAATCAAGCAGCCATCTCTGCTCTAGAAACGTCCTTACGTCTTGTCTTTTCCCTTATTAGAGCTCCCATTTATGAGTTTCTCTGGAATGCGCTCTTATATAAACTCTACTTCTCCAGTTCAAATGTTTATACTACTTAACAAGTAAAAATAGTAAAATTGAAGCAGCTCATTTAGTTCTTTGTCAGTTGCACTTTTCTTTAGATTCAAATGGATTAATTACATATTTTAAGCAAAGCAATAAAAACATCTGAAAATCATTCCAAAACCACAGTGTTTACTTGATGGTGAGCAGTTTCTAAACAAAACCAACGTAGTCAGGAAGATAGTCTCTCTAGGCCACTGAACAGCTCTTCCTTGAATTGTTGTAGCTGGTAATTAAGCTGGTATACATGGTATGATTGTTAATGTTTTCTATTTTTATCAGTTGCTCTTCATTCTGAAAACTATTCAGTCCTTGAACTACTTGTAAAATCATTTCCTGGTTTTTAAGAAGCATGTAAGTCATTAAATTAACTCTTGTGATCCTACAGCAAAAAGTAAGGGATGTGCAAGGTTTGACTGCAAGGATGTTCATTGCAGTATTATTTATAATAGCAAAAAATAAAATAACCAAATGTTCAATAATAGGGAACTGGTTAAATCAATTATGGTACAGTGCATAAAATGCCATTAAAATATATAATAAAATTATATAAATGTTTATTGATGTGTACAAATAAATAATATGAACCAATAAAATATTTTACATAATTATACATATTAACATGGAAAGATACTTCTCAGTGGTAATAACCAACAGAGACCGTGGTGCCTATTGAAATGCAGATATACTAGGCAAGTGGCCCTGTGTTAGACAGAGAATTGAGACAGTCCTTCCAGAATATGCAGCAGCCTCTGGCAAAGTGTGATGGAATCTGTAAGTCAGTGATAGTGCCCAATGGGAACAGCCTCTTTTGTAAGCATATGTGGAATACCTCATGATAGCCCCAGAAATACCTATGGTCACACTGGGAGAGGGGAGAGGAAGTCCTGCATCAGTGATTGTAGGGCTGAGGATCCATGAAATTGAAATGATGATTGTTAATAGATTTCCATGTGTTCTATAAACAGATAAAGCCTTGGAACACTGGCTCATTTTTACTTTTCCCATAAATAATATTTTTCACTACATAACAATAGATGACATATTTATACATCTTAAGCAAATATTCTTAACTACTTTCAAATAATTTAGAAGGCTTTGTTTACTTATAAAATTATGTTGACATTAATATTAACAATTTAATTTCCCAAGAACTCCCTATATCCCTGCATTTTATGTTAGTTATGTAGATGGATGAGGGAAAGTTTCCTTCTAAGCAGAGCTCATTTTTAAATTAATGGGAAATGTGAAGTAACTCTGTTGACTAGTTCCAAGGAACTTCCACTTGCCGCTTAAACTCTCATCATGTTCCTACCATGTTTAAGACCTTATGCTAGCTGTTAGGACTACAAGGTTGAATGAGATCAGGTCCCTAATTGGGGAGACAGACAAGACAATCAATTAATATATTTTTAGTTAACCCTTGACAGTAATGATTCTAAAACCAGAACATCTAATATGAAATGAACAATAAGTCAATACCAATACAAGTAAGGGCAAATAAATTAATTTGCTAATTGTTCTCTGCTGCTGACATAATCTCCTGTTAAACCTTTACCTCAACTATATTCCAGAATAGATCATTTTCCTTAAGTAATTCTTTGGGCTAAAAGCAGAATTGTGGATTCTTGAGTGCTATTGGGGAAAATCAGTCTGCAAAATTTTCAAAGTTCATAAGTGCTTCATATATCTTGCTTGTTCAACCAGTTCATCCAGTTGAATTATTAAAAGAGCAATGTTTGGATCACTGCCCAACATCAACTACTTCCTTCCTCATTATATAGCAGCCAAATGGTTGAAAAACTGACAACAGCTGGAGGGATATGCCCCACCCTGATCAACCCACCCCCTTCCCCAATTATTACTTCAGGATCCCAGGCCTAAATTATTTAGACTACTCTTATTTCAAGAATGGATATGACTTAATTCAGTCCAATGAGGGAAGTTTGTTGAGGATTTTTGGAAGTATCATCACTTTCAATATCTCACGACCATTCAGTCCCCAAACAATCCCATGCCCTGGAAAGCCTACCATCAAGAAATAGGTTGCTGAATAAATGTAGCCTTTAGCAGAGGATTTTGTGCTTGTGCTCACCACAGAGATGACCAAAGAGGACTTCGAATAAAGGAGATTACCCCAGAGGACAGCACTAGGGTCAATTAGGGCAATAAAAAGGCAATCCTCTCAGGGGCATAGCTTCAAACTCGTTGACCAAGTTTCTCTGCATGGCAGAGAGCTCCTGCTATTCCTGTCCAACAGGATATGATGTTTTGAACTGTGTGTTGTTACCCAACCTCCCATTTTCCGACATTTTAATCGGTTCTTTAAATATTGGGGTGTTGTGAGTGATTTATCATTCAGACATAGGCCCCCTAAGGAACTATAGCTAGAGTTGATAAAGATAATAACACAATGTGCAGATTGCTGAACTTGGCACTGATACCACAATTGGATGTCTTTGGGTTGACTCCTGGGTGAATGCATCTCAAATTAAAGGGGTCATGCATGAAAATGTATGTAGTGGATGCTGTAGTGCACCAGTCAGATCTCCCCTCCACAGCCAAGGCATTCATTCCTGCCAGCTGCCAAGAGTGATGTCTGCTAGTGGCTCATGGCCACTAGAAATTGTCCTACCTCTGAATTACACTTGTCCTCAGGGGAAGACTGCATCCAAAATTACAGGAAGGCAGGGATGTAGAGTACTACCCAATAACTTTCCTGCACCTAAATTCCTATCTCAGAGTCTATGTCTTGGGAATTCAACCTAAGATAATAATTGATAATAATAATAATGTCAGAAAATACTTAAGAGGGTTTATCCTATACAACCCACTCTTCAAAGTGCTTCACACATATTAACTCATTTAATTCTCACAATCCTATGTGGTAGGTGCCATTACTAACCTTGTTTTACAGATGAAGCAAATGAAGTACAGAGAGGTTAAGTAAGCTATGCAAGTTCACACAGCTGGTAAATGCCAAAGCTGGGGTCTAAGCCTAGGCATTTTGTTTTGAGAGTTCTGTGCTCTTAAGTGTGCTGCCCCTCAGCCACTTGCATAGTACTTACTATGTGCCAACCATCTCCAAACCTAGTACCACTGCTGAGAAATACAAGGTCAAGAAAAATAGCAAGTTGCTACAGAAGCAGATGCATCCCAGATAAAATTTGGCTCAGGTTGCCCATGGCCAAGAGGATCACTCACTGCAGGAGCTCCTTGGCTTATTCCAGGCCTCCCTGGCTATCTTAGAAGGGGCAGTCATCAGTCAAATCAAGTAAAGACTTCTCAGTGCAGACAAAAGCTCCAGTGCCTTCTTGAAGCAAAGAATGTGGCAGGGGTCACTGCTGCTAAGGATAAGAAGACTCAGAGGAAAGCCAAGAATCTGAAAAATCTCAGGCAGCCTGGCTCCACAGCAATGCTGTTCATCCTATACCCACTGCTTCTCAGCAGGGAGAGGGAAGGGCGTGCGTAAAGATGCTAGCAAGCCCAAAGGGAAGGACCAGAGCGGGCTCCGGCATCTGGCCCACCCCCACACGTAACAGCAGCCGTGTTCTTCAGGAAAGTGACCCTGATGAATCTCCATCCTGCTTTCCAGATATTAGTTCAAGAACTCAGGCCTCAACTCAGTACCTGACATTGCCCTAGTCACAGGAATTGTAGCAAGAATTAAGGGCCATGAACATGTGTTGGGAACACTAGGAAAGTTTCCTTGAACCCATAGGTGGCAGTTATCTCACCTCTTCCCTAAAGAAGGAGGTGGGCATGAAGGAGACAAAATAAAAGGAAATGGTGCTGTGACCCACGCATGAAGTCAGCCCAGAAGCCCACACTGCCTCTGGGTTACAGCGGCACGAGTCAGTCAGCCTCCTTACCGGTGAGGTTCAATCAGTGTGAGTTCAATTGTCTGGTAGCAGCTGACAGCAGGGGCATCTCCAGACTTCACTCACACCGCCTCCCCTCTAGACCTATCGACGTTCTTGTGAGACAGGCAATTGGAAAAATGCTTAGAGCATTTTTTAAAAATTTATTTATTGACTTAGAGAGAGAGAGAGGAAGGGAGGGAGGGAGGGGGAGAGAGAGAGAAACATCAATTTGTTGTTCCACTTATTTATGCATTCAGTGATTGACTCCTGTATGTGTCCTGACTGGGGATTGAACCCATAATCTTATTGTATCAGGAGGATGCTCAGCCAACTGAGCTACCCAGCCAGGGCTAGAGCATTTATTTTTTATAAATCATCAGTTCAGATTCTTTTGGTTATAAGTGACAAGCACCAACTTTAGCTATCTTAAGCAAAAGAGAGAACTTTTTGGAAAATCAGGACTTTTCACAGAATCCAAGGACAGAGTCCCACAGGGGCTCAGGGATAAACCAAAGCCCGAAACACTGTACAGAACCCAAGGTTCCCCATTCTCTATATGACCCTGTGCTTCTACCTTTTCCTCGCTGGCAAAAGGCTGTCTCTGCTCTGCAATCCACTATGAAGAGCATGACTACACATAGGTTCTGAATTTTACATGTTACAGCTAATGCAGAGAGAAACTGGTTCATTTTCTCTTCCTCCCTCCCTCCCTTTCTCTCTCCTCTATCTTTTGAAATCTCTCTGTCCTGATTTCAAAATTCCTAGGAACAGACTTCTCAGCCCCGCTCAGGCCAGGTAGCCACCCTTGAACTAATGAACAGTAGCTGGTGGCTGGGGGAGGGGTATTAGGTGCAAAGTCACTTCTAGGAGAGAATCCTTCCTGCTGAACCGAAAGGACTGAGTGGGTGGGGAGCACAAGAAACAGGAAAGAAGCTCCCAGCAATATTCTATGAACAACAATGGAGGGGAATACAAGAAAATGAAGGCAGTTTTACCAGGGTTAGGGGGTCATTTGTAAACTTTTTCCTTTCAATGTTGTAATTTTAGAACAGAATATAGAGTGCAGGCCTTGGAAACTGAAACTGTGGTGTCATGCAGACCCAGCTCCACCACTTAGATGCCACATTGCCTAGTGCCAGTTATTTAACTTCAAAGGGGGCTAAAAATGCCAGTCCCAGAGTTTAGGATGAACATGAGTTAACATATGTAATGCACTTTGCACTTTACAGGCACATAGTAAGTGCCTTGTAAGTAGTAGCTAATGTTATTTATGAATTTTCTTTAACTGGCTAAAATACCATTTCAACACAAACAGAAAGTGGAAAAGGAGGGGAAGTTTCTACTGCTTTGTCTGAATTAAGCCATAAATCATTGGCACGGTGAGAAATGGTCTTTGCTGGGGACTGTGGGTGAGACTGAGCTGGGCGGCTTCCTCTAACCATGGAGGTCAGTGGTTCATGAGATATGAAGTCTGCAGCCCTGCATTGCTGTATTGATTAACTGTGAAGACATTTTTTTTTTCCTACGGGGGATTTGACAATAGCAGAACCATTAGCAGCATCTCTTTGAGAGCCATCTGGCATTGATTTTTCCACTGTTTCCTGAAGGAGAAATCTCCAGAGCCTGAAAGTGAAAGAAACAGTGATTCTTCTCTTACCTCTGCAACTGCTGACATAGAATCACCTGATTTTTCTATATTCACTTGGACACAGAGGCAAGCTAGAAAGAGGGCACCACTATGGCATAGAGAGGCCGTTATTTCCATGTTAGGCCTTCTATGTGCCAGGGGCACAGTGGTTCAGTTTAAAATTTTTGTTCGGCTTTTGTTCCTGTAAGTTTTATGTTTGGAGTAGAATTAACCCACAGTTCATGTTAATTTTATATTACTCTAACATAAAAATTGTTTAATTTAAAGCCTGTTTGTCCTTTGTATTGCAAATCACTCTTAATAACTTCAGTTTTTGACGAACCTTTTGGCTATTCATTCTCATTTGGCAATGGAGTTCCAGAAAATTCTCTGAAACAAATTTAATAAAGTAGTGTTATCATTAAAATTGTCATTAAATCATTTGAGTTTGTTAATTTATATATTATGGCAAGCAATTATAATTATAAAGAAATGTCATTGTAAATATAAGGAATATTTACAAATATTTACAAATGTCATTCAATATTTAATTATAAATATAAGGAAATAAAAAATAGCAATCGTAAATATAAACAAAGGTTAAATATAAGCAAACTTAGAGTCACTTATTTTTCAAGGGGAATCATCTTTGATTAGGCTCATATGTTTTAAAAATTTAATAGCTTCAAATTTGACAAGCTGTATTTATGTGTATCTGATCACAATGTTGTTCACTTCGCCTACACTGACATTTTAATAGTAACCAGTTTAATATATTGGAAGGGAAGCCAGTTTCATATTGGGATCAATAGAAGAAAATAGGCCAATACAATTCATTAGAGCTATATACATACACTAATACACAATTGTGGCATGTTCTTAACACACTAGAGCCAATCACCCAGTGCCTTGAAGAAGCATTTATGGAGTTAAGTTACTTCTCTTTGTATGATTTTTTAATATATATACTCTTGAATAATGTGCTTTTAATAAACTTTCATTGCCAGTGATGAGATATTGCTTTGGAATACTACACTGAAGTTGGAGAAATGTTACACTTTTAATAATCCCAGTTGAAGTCTTAAAATTAATAAACTAATTCCAGTGTCCATTGATCCATAACATCTCTTCCTTTAACATCTGTTGCTAATGTAAAGGGTCAGAGAGTGACCCCACCCAGCCATCACCCCATCTAACCTGGCTGGGCACCAGTTGTGAGAAGGCTTTGTATGCTTCATATGGCATCTGCAGAATTGCCACACAGCATGTCATCATCCCATCTGGCCCATGGGTGTGCACCTTCTTTTGTCTGTGGCCCATAATTCCTACATGGACCATGTCTCTGTGCTCTGTCCCACTTTTCCTATTGCTTATACAAAGGACCAAAAGACCAAATATAAATGGGGAGGGGAGTAGGGAAGGAAGGAGAGGAACACAAGCACTGCACAAAAAAGAATGTTCTCCAGCACTTTCTTAAAGACAGTTGTTGCTTATTTCAACACCTGAAGACACCATTGCTCTTTCACCTGGTTCGGCTGATATGGATTTTGATATAATGTCAAAAGATGATACCCACACTCTTACTGCTATCCTATTTAAGAGGAGAAATTGATCTCTTGGTTTGAAGCACAGGAGAATAGCTCTTAGCACTAATTTCACAGAAATTTTTGCATAAAACCCATACACTAGTTGTTGACACTCCAGATCACTGGAATTTAACCTCTACCATAATTTCTTTGTGTCTACTTTTCAACTGACCTATATTTCAAATTGTGAGGGCATAGGCTAGAAATTAATGGTGTGTTAGGCCTATTTATATGCTTGAGTTATCCATCTGTAAAATGGGACCAATAAAGTTTATATCTGCTTTATTCCAAGAACATCTTATTATTTATTTATTATCTATATTATTTTATAATGGCAGCATAGAAAGCAATTACGTCTTTGTAATTGAAGCCTAAAGCATTGTCATTCTTCTGTAATGAAAGATAGCTAGTTGTGTAGATTATAGAAGAATGTCCAATGGTAAACTATCTATATAATTGCTATGCAAAAATCACACAAAAACTTATCTTTGTATGTAATTAATCTTGGACTACTTTGTTATACTGCTTCTTGTTTTGTTTGAAACTACTATTTAAGTCATTTATTGTTACTTGCCTTTTCATCATTTATCATCTTACCTCCTCAAATAGATATCTCTTATAAATAGACCAGTGCTTTCCAAATGACTTAATTTTTCTTTCAAATGTGTCAGTTTGAAGTGTTGAGGAATGCAATGCAAATACTTTCACCTCGTTGGGAAGCAATTTACTTGCCTGAAAAATGAGAGAACTGGGTCAGATGCCCTCTATGATCCTTTCCCATTCTAAGCATGCCATGGTTTCATGTTCATTGAAATAGAACAGCCCAAATGTGAATTTGGTTCAAACATTACCCAGTTGTGCTACCCACTGAGTTATCCTGTAGTGAGACAGCATGGTTTGAGGATATGCCATAATGTGACTATCCACAGTTGCAGTAAACTGCAATGATCAGAATGTCATAAGGACAGCTGCCCCTGATATGCTATCTGGGAAAACTAGTAACAGGCAGCAGTGAGACTGGCTAGAAGGGAAACTGAGGACAATACTCCAGTTTGAAAACCCAATCATGCTGAAACCAGGGCAGAACATCCAGGTCCTTGACTGGCTTACTCAGCTGAACTCACCCATAAGTCTCGCTTTCAGCAGAACGTGATGAAGTCCTTCATTTGTGATGATGTCTTTCTCCCTTTAAGAAGAGAATAGTGCCTCATTTTATCATCATTTGAGACTGTGGAGGTGTGCTAAACACTATTCAAGATCACACCTTGGGTGTTCGTGTTTCTGTAGAATACCATGAATATTACTCTCAATTGCTTTATAGAAAGGTATTTTTTAAATTGTCTTTGTAAATTCAGAAATATATATGTTTCTGTACCAGGGTAATGCCATCCAGTATTGAGAAGGCATGGTCAAGGTTGAGGACAGATTACATTAGGAATGAATGTAAGTAATTCTCTTCTGTCACCTGACATGTTTGCTGTTGTCAAAGTAACCTGAAGGATCTGCTGTTTGCTCACCATGTAGAACCATATTTCTCAAAAAATGGTCCATTGATTCCTGCATCAGAACCAGCTAGGGGACTATTAAAAATGCAGCTTCTATAGCTCACTCCTGGCTCACTTAATTGAAATATTTTGAAATAGAGGCCATTTTAATAAGCTCCTCAGATGATTCTGATGCTAGTTAAAGTTTGACAACCCTTAACATAAGCAAAGTGACTTGTCAAAATTGCAGGTACAGCCATGTAACTCTTTTACCTGAGATAGGCCAGTAAGCCAGGACAAGTGGAATAGAAAAACTGAGACAGATAGCTGAACAAACGAGCAGAGCAATTTACAACAGATACAGAAGGTCACCTCCCTAGAGATAATATTTAGGCCTCAGTTGTATTTCAGCTCCAGACCCAGGAAAGAGGCAGAACTGAGTGGGCAACACCAGGACCAGCTGCAATAACTGATGACACCCTGCCCTGACACTGACCAATCAGTGAAGACCACGACCCTGAAGGAGCACACCTAGAATACTGATGAATATTCTGTTGAAACCCTCCCCTGAGACCTCCCCTAAGATTCCAGAGAGAAATAAAAGCCTCAAGAAAAGGGCCCAGCATATACTCTCTTTCCCAGGAGTACCCCCTTTTGTGATAAAACCCCCATGCCCCATCCCCGCCTTCTTACCCCACAGACACGCATCTTCTAAAACTCTAAGGGGCCCCAAGAGGCTTGCAACCAGGGCAGCAATGGGCAGTGGCAGTTCATCCTGGGCAAACCGTGTGAACCTGTCCCCAAGGCCCCCTCTCTCTGACTTAGTGAGCCAAAGCAGACCAGCCTAGACTCATTTCTCTCACCTCTTTCTTATTTCACTGTCCCCAGCTTTAACAAATGTCCTCTAAAATTCACCTGGACTTGTGTTGTGAACTTTTTCCTGCACAAAGTCAAGAACCCACGCACTACCAGCTGGCCCTAGGCAGACCAGCCAAGGGCCAGGTCCCCTTCCGGGTAACATACTTAAACTCTTAATTGGCTCCACAAAGCCACAGAAAAAAGTTGAAATGTTTTACCTGTCAAAATGCAGCTTCCTTGACCTTGCCTCTGTCTAGGTTCCCAATTTATTTGCTCTTCACCACCTGCTGCATGCTTTAAAATTCTGAAATAAGGAACTGTTTGTAGACTCTCCTAACAGAGCACACTACTTCTTCCCTCCTGATCTGTGCTCACTGAGTCTCCTCACCTGGCATGTTCCAGCTTTCTTTCATTCCAGTTTTGCTCTATCTGAAATGTTCTTTCTTTCCCTTCCCTTTCTTTACATCCCCCCAGCCTAAGTCAGCACAGTGCTCTTTCTCTGCGTAGATCTCTAACATCGGTCTTATCATACTGAACTATAAATGTAGTTCATCTTACATGCTAGGCCATGAAAGGCCTTGAAAACAAATGATAACTATGTGAGTGAGTTTGGCTGCAAGAACTCAACTCCTAATAAATGAATCAAGAAAAAAGAAAGTATTGGTAAGAAGCTGCATAGCCAGGAGATAAAAAAGGAAGTGTATCAACTATACTTAGGAAGGACAGACACCAGAGAAGCCGCAGATCACAGCAGCAGGAACTCCTACTCACACCAGGGGTGGGCAATAGGGAGTAAAAGTACACACTATGATTGGCAGCCCCATCAAAGTCAAGTGAGATGCTGAACGGACAATTCCCTAAGGAAGAATGTGTGGTGCTGTTACTGAAGAAGAAAAGGAGATGCTTGGTAGACAAAAACAACAGCTGTCCACTCCATCGAGTCTGGCTCCTGACTAAGCCCCCGATGTCGAGTGAGGAGTTTGACACATAGTAGGCTGTCATTGGATGTTTGCCGAATGCATAAAGTCAGAGAGAGAACTAACACTTATTTAACACTACCTGCTAGGTGATGAGCAAGGGTTTCAACGTTATTGCATTCGACCTCCCACAACAGTTCTACAGATAAACATTATCTGTGTTTTCCAAATGAGGAACCTAAGGCCAAGGAAGTAACTTGCCAAAGTCACTCAGCAAGAGAAAGAGCTAGGATCTTGAACAGGTACTGCACTGCCTCCCCACAGTGAGAAATATATAATGATTTTTCTCTATAAGAAATATATCATTGATTTTTGTTTTCTTGAATAACATTCCTTTTTAGTTAACAGTATCCTTTTTTAAAAAAAATATATCTTTATTGATTTCAGAGAGAGGAATGGAGAGGGAGAGAGAGATAGAAACATCAGTGAGAGAGAGTCATTGATCAGCTGCCTCCTGCACACTCCTGCTGGGGATCAAGCCCAAAACCCGAGCATGTGCCCAGATGGGGAATCGAACCTTGATCCTCTGGATCATAGGTAGATGCTCAACCGCTGAGCCATGCTGGCTGGGTTAGTTAACAGTATCTTAAAAATACCTCCATGTTATGTCAAAATAGAGGAAGGCATAGTGGTTAAGTTCACAGTCAATGAGATCCAGACCCTCAGCCCTGCTTTTCACTATAAATGTGATCCGAGGCAAGTTTTTAACTTATTTCCACCTCTGTTTCTCTGGAAAATCAGGATGACAACAGTAATTACCCATATCATTGAGTTGTTATGAGGATTAAATTAGTTAACACATATAAAGCTCTTAGACTAATATCTGATATATAGTTAAGTGCTATAAAATGTTTGCTTCTTTTTTGCCTTCCACAATGTGTATGTGCCATAATATATTTAATTGTTCCTCTGCAAATGGAAATTTTGCTCTTTGCAAATTTGGGGTATTGCAATGTTTCAAAGAACATTCCCGTTTATGCCTACTGTGTACATGTTTACCCACACATTGGTTTAAGAATTAGAATTGTTGAGTTAAAAGGTGTATGTCTGTTAAAATTATTAATTTTTATCCATTGCAGTGAATATACACAGTGCAAAGTGGGCAAAAGATCACGCAGTAAGTGCTTTTCCACTCCAGTTCCCCAGCAGCTAGATTCCATCCCTAGAGGCAACAACACTGAATCATTTTGTGTTTATTTTCAAGGCTATTAATATGCATATACAGTACACATGTGTATATTTATACATATATATACATATGCACATACACATATGCCTGTAGGCATGTATATGGGTTCTTAAAACATGTAAATGATAGTATACAATACACACAGTTGTTCTCCTAATGCTCTTTTCCCACTTAGTATTATTTGTTGGAGAGCTTTCTCTGAGGGTATGTATTGAGTTGTCTTTCTTTTTAATGACTGCAGAGTATTCCATTGTAAAGATGTACCATAAAGTATTTAATCAGTCTGTTATTGGTGGGCATTTAAACTGTTTCTAATATTTTCCTATTACAAACAATACTTTAATAAATACCCATATGTCATTACACTTATGTGCATTTTCAAAATGAAATACTGCAAATAGGTCTAAAAATGGCGAGCTGCACTTTTTTAATGATGTTTTATCTATTTGTTGAATAAGTTTACTACACTTTTAGAAAACATTTCCCTATTATGGACATTTAGGTTTTCTCTAAGTTTTGGGTACTAAATATAAACTTCCAAGAATATAGGAATGTCTTTCTCATACTTTAAACACTAATTGAAATTGTAAATGCATTTCTTTTCAAGGAAGTAAATAAAGTATGAATTTTTCTGGCAATTGTCCTCTCCTTTTGGTTTACTGAGAGATACATTAGCCTTCTTGATACCAGAGATATTGATTTATACTAATCTGTACTTCTGATGCCCTTCAGGGCCCAGGGTCTGGATTGTGAATTTATTTTCTGGCTGACAACTATAATCATCCTCTTCATCATTATTGCCAGCTTTATAAGTTTATTAAGAGCCTTATAATATCAGATGCTTAATTTTTATCTATCCTCCCAGGTCTCATTTTCCTGCACTGTTTTCTTTAATTTTGTTTTACTTTTTTCTAAGATTCTTAGCACTTCTCATCTCTTTACAAGTACCTTAGTGAAAAGCACATGGATTTTAAAATAAAAAATTTATTTATTTATTTATTTTTAAAAAATGTATCTTTATTGATTTCAGAGAGGAAAGGAGGTGGAGAGAGAGAGATAGAAATATCAATGATGAGAGAGTCATTGATCGGCTGCAGCCCGCAACCCGGGCATGTGCCCTGACCGGGAACCGAACCCCGATCACCTGGATCCTAGGTCGACGCTCAACCGCTGAGCCATGCCCGGCTGGGCTAAAATAAAAGATTTAAAATTAAAACATAATTCTGCCACTTATTGGCTAGGTGGCCTTTTGCTAAGTTAAATTTTCTGAGACTATCAAGTGGGAACAATGATATCTATCTTGTGAGATTATCACTGAGTTACATATATAAATATATGTATCGTCTCCTACATGCCAGGTACTTTACATGTGTTATCTCTAACTTTTGGAGTAGCCACAGCAGGATAAATTGGAAGGCAAATAGAGAAGACTCTGAAAGAATCAAGGAGATAGTATGAGACAGATGTGGTATAGAAAGTCACCAAACTAAGACCTGAAATTTGAGTTGAAGGAAGTTGAGAATGATGCGTGTTGATGGAGGTGTTCAGGCAAAGCAAAAAAAAAAAAAAAAGTCAGGTATAAAGGCCCTGAAGACAGAAAGAACTCAGTACACTCAATGAATTAAAAGACTCAGAGAAATTTAAAACCATGTAGAATAAGGGAGAGAGTGATTGCAGATGGAGCCAAATATGGTTATTTTGGGAGACCCTATTGTTGGCCTATCCAACTGCCTTATTCTTTTCTTTCTTGGTAAAAAGAACCCCAAATTATATTGTTCAGCTAACGGAAAGGTCAAGACCTATGGGGTAAATTATGAGTTTAAGCCAATCAGAGTATCCTCTTTGTCTTTTGTTAATGACTGTTTAAGAATGGCCATGAGTCCAATCTGGATCAATAAGATGTAAGGGGAAGTCAGTAGAAGGAGGCCTCTAGGAAACATTTTCCTTTTACTTAAGAGAAGAGAGACCTAGGAAAAGGAAACCTTTCCTTTCCTTTCTTTTTTGGAGATTGTTGTGTGTAGATGTGATTATTGGAGCAGCTCCTGCTCCCTTTCTGCAATGAGCAAGACACTACTGACACATTGGGGATGGCAAGGGACTGAGGCCTTGAGGACATCATTGAATTGCTGAGCTAACTCTGGAACTGCTTACTTCTGGACCAATTTACTATATTAGATAATAAATACCTTATTAATTAAGGCACTTTCAGTTGAATTTTTATTCCTTGCCACCAAAGATGTTCTAACTGATTTGTAGTTCTTGAAAAAGTAAAATCTGCAGGGCTTTGTAAATCATTCTAAGGATATGGAATTTAACCCTAAGGGTTATGGAGAGCCATTAAAGGGTTTTGAGCATGGGGTAACATAAGATACTTGCTTTTCAAAAGGTCACTTTAGTTGCAATGTGGATAATAGCTTAGACAGTGGTAATACTGGATGCAGGTGGAACGTATAGGAACTATTGCAACAGATCACAGAAGAGAATGCAATGATTTAAAGTAAGCCCTAGCCAGTCTGCTCAGTGGTTAGAGTGTCGGCCCACAGACTGAAGGGTCCTGGGTTCACTCCTGGCCAAGGACATGTACCTCGGTTGCAGGCACGATCCCCAGCCTGGTTGGGGAGCATGAGGGGGGCAACCAATCCATGTGTCTCTCTCACATCAATGTTTTTCTCTCTCTCTCTCCCTCCCTCTCTTCCACTCTCTCTGAAAAGCAATAGATAAAATATCCTCAAAATAATAACATAAGCGGTAGCTGGCCATGGGAATAGAAAAAAATAAAACAATTCAAGAACTACTGGGGGGGAAAAATTACCAAGAGATACATTGGAGGCAGGATTCTGGCTGTGACAGTGACTGATTCAGCGTGAATGAGGGAGAGGAAGAAATTGAGGACGGCTACCAGGTGTCTGGGCTGAGTCACCAGATGGACTGTAGGAGCATTTACTAAGAGAGAGATAAACAGCTGGAGGTGGAGCAGGTGGAAGGCCACTATGAGTTTGTTATCAGACACGTTAAGCTGAAGGTGCCTAAAGCAATCAGGGGATTATGTCAAGTAAGCAGTTGGGTATTTGAGTGGCCTAAAGATTTGAAGGTCTTTGGAATCTAGACGGTTAACAGAATCTATGTGGTTTTTTAGATTCTTAGGGAAGGAATGAGAAGGGAAAAGGTCCTAAGACAGAATCTTTAGCTCTTTAGCACTCAGCTTGTCCATGGAGAAGGAGAGGCCAGCGAAGGAGGCTGAGAAAGAACAGCCGGAAAGAAAAAAGGAAAGCCAAAGAGTGTTTCTGCAAGGAGAGAGTGGTCAACGGTGACAAATATAATTGAGGGGTCAAGCAAGAAACGGACTAAAAGAGTCTATTGGATTTAGCCACATCAAGGCCACCAGGGACATTGGTGATAAAACAGCTTTTAGACAAACAGAGGTAGAGCAGTTGGATCAGAACCCAGGTTGGACTGGATAAAGAGGGGAGAATTAAGAAATGGAGACATAAAATGGAGACATAAAAGGTAGAGAATTAGGTCAACAAATTTGGCCTTAAAGAGGACATAGAGCAGGAGCTGAGCGACATGTGGAATCAAGGGAGAGTTTTTGTTTTAAAGATAACCAATCCACTAGCAAGCCCTTTTAGTCTTTCTCCTAAATATATCCCAAACCTGTCCATTTCTCACCTTCTACCCAGTTAACTCGCTGGGTTTGGACTAATTCAGGGGCCTTCTAACTGGCTTCTCTGCTTTCGTATTTTGTTCCTGTCTTTTTGAAACCACACAGCAGTCAGACTAAATCAAATCATGGCACCTGGAATAAAACCCGTACTCTTGGTCCAGGCCTGTAAGATTGGATATGATCCGGCCTGTTTCCTACCTCATCTCATCCCATCTAAATCCTTGGACCCTTATGCTCCAACTCCACACCCCTTCTTTCTGTTTTTTGTTCTTGCCTCACTCACTGTACCCAGTGCTTAGCAAGCTTTTTCCCTAAATCTTTGACTGGCTGCCCCCTTTTCATTATTCATGACTCTGCTCAAATGTCGCCTCATCCCAAAAGTCTTCTCTGACCTTCTTATTTCCCCCCACATTCTCACTTCGTTTTATCTTCTTCTTGGCTCTTATTATCTGAAATGACCTTGTTCGTTTATTTATTTGTTGATTACTTATATCTTCTCATTAAAATTCAAGTCTGGGGAAACTGGGTGAAGTTTATGGGATTTTTATGTATTATATGTAGTATTGTATGTATTATTACTATATATTATTTCTTAGTAAGCATGTGAAACTATATCTCGAAATAAATTTTCTTTTTTAAGTTCTGTGAAAGCTGAATTTTGCTTGCAGTGGGCACTAAATTCGTCTTATTAAATGTGCAATTTAATAAATGATATATTTGGTTATGTTTAAAAGAGGATGGGGCACAGAATACACACAGCAAGAGATCCTAAGCCTAAGAAAGCGGGGATCGAAGAATTTAGCACTAGAATTCCTGTCTTCGTGCTGGCATTCGAATGCGGGTCTTCAGAACTCGGTTCACTATTCCAGGCTACCTCTCCATTAGTGGAGTATTGATTAGCCGACTAAAGCAGTGATGAGCACTGTTTTAGGAGATGCTCAGGCATCGATCATCTTTGTAGCCTACTATGATTACAACAGTGCAGGACTGATGGGACCACCACCTTACAAGCGGGTGTTCTCTGATTCCCATAAAGCATGACCAGGCCTGCTCGTTCCTTAACTTGAGACCCTGGAGACTGTGGTGGTGCGCCACAGGCTGGAAGGTTCCCCGCTGAGCCTGGCGCTCGGCTCTGCAGTCGAGGTTTCAGGTTTCAATCCTCTCGACACAAGTAGACTTCGCAGCGCGCACCGCGCGGCCGCCGCCCCCGCCTCCGCGCCTCCAGCCCCGCAGCAGGCGGACCGCGGCTGGAGCCTCGCGGGCGCGCACCTCGCCGGCTCCAGCCCGGGGTTGGGCGCCGCGGGCTGCGTGCGCTGGGCGCGCTGGGAGGCGGCGATCGCAGCTGGGCCGGGACTTCCTTCCTCCACCGCAGGACGACAAAACAACCCGCGGGAGGCACTGAGCTCTTGGCAGCTGTCTGCGTGAGAGGCGCAGCCATGGGCTCCGTGCTGAGCAGCGATAGCGGCAAATCCTCGCCCGCCTCGGCCGCCCCGCGGGCCCTGGAGCGCAGACGGGACCCCGAGGTGCCCGTCACGTCCTTCGACTGCTCCGTGTGCCTCGAGGTGTTGCACCAGCCTGTGAGGACCCGCTGTGGCCACGTGTGAGTGCCAGGGGAGCTCCGTTTGCTCGCCCGCCCCCGAGGGAGCGGAGGGCTTGGGGAGGGAGGGGGCGTTCAGAAGGCAGCGGGGCGTACTAGGGACCCGTCGAGTGCGGGCCACAGGACAAAAATGCCCAGTCGTAAGGTGGCACAGGATTTTAGGAGGAAACAAGCGGGCCCTACAGTCCACCTAGAACTGCTTCCTCCCGCAGCCCAGGTGCGGAGCCCTAGGGATGGGGATCCCCGTGCGGAACCCGCAGACTGCCCGCGTTCGCCAGCCGGTTGGGGAGGGCGATCTTGGCAGAGCCAGCCTCGCCTTGGCTCAGGCAGCGAGCGCCCGCGGAGCACAGTTGCCGGCTGCGCCCCGGTCGTCCGGCGGCGCGTCCCTCCCCCAGCCCTGGGGTCGGTTTTGTTTTTCTGGCCGTGCGCACGTGTCCCCGGGCGCCCGCCGAGGCTCCGCTCGGGAGCAAACCCGGACCTGTGTACATTGTTCTCCCCCCCAGCCCCGCCTCCCTGTCCTCAAACTGACACACACCCCCCTCCGAGATCCTCCAGTGAAACTGGAACGTCCCCGGGACTGACTGTGGTCGTTCGAGTTCCGCAGCCTGGCCGGGTGGGGTCTGGGCTTGAGTGTTAGCACCAAGCCGGGGGACGTAGCGGTTTAAAACCCAGGAGACGGGGACGACCTGCCTCACGCCCTGCCACGGCCCAGCGAGAGCAAGTCTGCAGATGAAAAAAACTTCAAAATAGCACGCGATGTCGTTAAAGCTCGCTGTGGGCGCACAGCCGTGGTGGTTTCTAAGACGAGTTTAAAAACAAAAATCTCTGTATAAAATTGGCACGTTGTTAATATGTGATGGAGCGACTAATAGCGGGAGTTGTGAATTTGTGTTTGTTTTCTTAGAAGCTTTCTTTTCCTGGGTGCATGGGGGTGCGACTGGGTGTGGGCGTGGGGATTGCACAGAGTGAGGGCGGAAGCCCACTTAATGTCTTCTTTGGGTCGCCCACTAACTAGAGCTTGGTGAAGCCCCAAGGCAATACCGCAGAGGCTGGTAAGTGCTTTTGGCTTTCCCTTAAAACAAAACAAAACAAAAAGTACCATATTGTAAATGTAAGTGCACAAAATATTTTCAAAAGAATTTGGGTGGTCCTTGACACCTGTAGCCTACCACATGAGAAGTGGTTTTCACCACCGAGAAGCCCATCAGTGAGCCATGGGGACAAAAATCTTTAACCCACACGATGTTGAAATAAGGAGTGTCCTGGGCATTACTCCGTGGCTGTATTCAGGGCCTGTTGTTTCAGCTTTGTACTTTAAATTCAAGCTAATGCACCTTCTGTCTGATTACTGATGTTGTTTCCCAGCTGTCCAGATGTAGCTCATTGACTTACTATCCCAAAGCCAGTATAGAAACCAAGATGATGTTGTGTAACAGTATAAAATACATTGATTTGTTCAGGGCAGTAACCGCCTCATTTAAGCTTAGCATTAAAATTTACAGTTATGCCAAAGGTTCACAGTGGTTATCAAGTCTTGAAGATTTCTTTTGTAGAACTGCAATGAGCAGCTTTGCTCTTGGATACTGGAGATTTTTATCAGATTGGAGATTGTTTTCCCTGGTTTAGATTTTGAATGCTGTAACTTAGTGGTTGCAGTGCTTTTGCTTCTGTTAAGGATAATATAAATTTGCAAAATGTTAAGTCTTGCTTAATCTTTTTCTTTGTTAGAGTGAATAGGAAACCAGCAACTGGAAAAATAGGCATAAAGTATAACAAGGGCTGGACGAATGGCCTTTCCTCACTTTACTGTTCTTTGTTTTGACAAATCTATGTCCATTGTTCTGGCTGTGGGCAGAATTTCCATATTCCTCCTTTTGGCAAATTTACTCGGGCCCCTTCCACTTTATAAATGTTAATTAGAGTCCCTTCTGCACTGGAGATGGTGAGTGCTGTTATTACCATTTGTACTTCCTAAGCCAATTACTCTGTTCCATTGAACTTAAATTGGAAAATGAAGAAATGCAAATGAAATCTCACTGTATTATCCCATATTAAAGCTAACTTCCAAACTTGTTGAGCTAGGCCATTTATGCTAATTTACATTTATAAAACCAATTTCAAGTGAAGCAAGTATAATGATGGAAACAATACCTTGATTGAATATATGTATAGCACGTTATAAATTGTATTGTGATGCAGTAGAAAAGTGGGTGATGACTAACACATTGTTTAATCTCTTTGAATATGTTTCATTTGTAAAATAGGGTGAATCATGGAATTTTATGAGTATTTAAAATGTACAAGTAGCCCATAATAAAGGCTCAAAACATAGTTTGTATTTCCTCCAGTCATTCCACTAAGCAAAAACCCAAGGAATATTATTTCTTATCTCTGTACTTCTGGGGGGGAAAAACCACTGGGCTACAAAAGATGGACTTTAAGAAGTTCCATTTTAAAGTTTTGTCACTTCAAAATGACCTTATTTATATCACTGTATCAGTAGTAAAAATACATTTGTGGGGGTGGGGGGGCAGCTTCTTTATCTTTGTCTTCTGTTATCATCTGAGCTGGGGAAAGAGGAAGTAGATAAATTAAGCTGTTTAAATTAACTTAAAGGGAATCTGATTTACATTTAAAAGAAATATTCAAAGACTTTTGTTGTCCAGTTGGATATGGTAGATACTGGGAGGGAAAGAAGTCTAAGACAACTCCCAACAGGTGACCAGAGATAGAGGGAGTAGAGTTTAGCTCAGGAGGAAGTCAGCAAACTCAAACTTGGGCCTATTGAAAGTACAGTAGTCCCAAAGGGAGATATCCAAGTGGAAGTAATCCAGAGGCACTGGAAGAGTGGATATAGAGAAAGAGATCAGAACTGGAGGCAGGGGAGTTATCGTAAAAAGGGCTAAGAGGTTGAGAACAGAACTAACAGAGCTAAGTACTTACTGGGAAATACTGTAAGGTACTAAGAGCCACATCTCCATTGAACTGATTGGATTAAATTGCTTTATGTCACAGAATTTGTCTATATATATTTTTTTTAATGAAATGGTTGAGGATAGTTCTGAAGTGCTCCTAGGTAAGTGGATTAAAATGTCCCATTTGTGGTCAAGTATAAGCAATACATCAAATAAGTCTACATCAAATTAGTGATTCTCTAAGTAGAGTCCGAGAATCAAATGATGAGTATTAAACTGACCCAGAAATATACATCAGTGCTTTCATTCATAGATGCTGGTAGTAGAATTGAGGCGGTGGGAGTTTGTGGAAGTTCCCCTATGATTAGCATTGACATAATATTTGGCCTGTTATTTGACTTTAGATGAAACTTTGCAGTTTAAATATGAACCATCCAGGCTCCTGATGCTAAAAACAAATGTATATAGGATGCCTCCTCGCAAGGTACTTGGATAAGTGTCACTTAAAATGGAATGGAGTCTTTTGTACCATCAAGGTTCAAAAACTTGAGAGCCATTGCTCTAATATATGAATGCTGCTTTCCATGTTGCCATTCCTTTATAGGTTTGGCACTTAGTAGGTATTAGATACTAGTTGAGTTAATGAATGACTCTACAACAAAATGCAGTTTAGATACGTTGGTGAACACCCCTCAAGTGGGGACAACCGCTCCATAGTGCCAGCCAACTGATGGTATGTAGTTTGAGTAAAAGATATGAATCCCATGATAGATTTTGAACTCTGTGCCTTTTATAGGGTTACTCCTCTGTGCTTGTATTACTGAGAATTTCAGAAAGATGTAATTAAGCTGACCTAAAATTTGCCTCTTCTGGGGGTTGGACTCTCTGTGTTTACTTAGCAACATTAGTGTTGTCATAGGCAAATTAAATATTAGCGATCTATTAAATTATATATTCTCTAACAAACAACCTAAATACTGTAGCAGATTGAGTTTTATGTCCAGATTCTCGATAGAACCTTGGTCCTTGGACCAGCAGCATTGCAGTTATCTCGGGCCCCAGCTCACATCTAATAAATCAGAGTCTGCATTTTAACAAGATGCCCGGGTGATTTGTATAGACTTTAAAGTTTGAGAAGCACAGCCTTAGATAAACCTTTTTAATTGACAGTAAGATACAGTAAGTTGAGGACAGTGTTTGGAGGAGTATAGAGAAGCACCCTTCTAAGATGTCAGGTTAAAGGAAATAAAGTTTGCCCTAGGGGTTAACCTTAAAATCAACACACAATGGAGTGTAGAGATACGCAGTCATTTTTTGAATGATTCCCAGGGTGGACTTTGAGTATAACCTAATTGAATTCTCAAGCACATTGAAGGAAGTCTTGAGGGGCGGTGCCTGCCTGGAGGGCCTGTGCTCTAAGAATAGCTACACTTGGACCTGTCCAGGCCGATCTACCATTGGTGAAGAAGGAGTGGTGCGTGTGTCTGTGTGTCTTTATTGCCCTATATTGGAATATTTTAGCCTGATACTCTTACCGTCACTCTGAATAACAGTAGCAACTCCCTTTATTCTGTTCACATTTTCAAGCTCACCAAGCCAGCTCAGGATTTTCATCAGCTTCATACTGGCATACCCACAGTGAGGCAACCTAGTGTTGAGAACAAAAATAAAGTTTTAGACTAGCAACATGTTGCCAGTGGTTTCTTCCAGAACTGAATTTGGGGACCACCTCTGGGTAATTTATTTTGCCTGTCTAGCCCAGGCTCCATGGAGTCCTTAATGCGTCTCTTTCCTCTTTAAATCTACTATACTTAGGGTTCATTTTGCCTTTTAAGATTTGGTACAGGATTTTACCCCGTGGCCTCAGCAACTTTTTCCCTATTTCCCTCCAGTACTTTGCTGACCTCGTCGCCAATCACTTAATTCAGGGAATCAGAAGGGTTAATAAAGTAACCAATGGGAATGGGGTAATTAAGTTTCCAGCTGGTTTCAGAGTCCTAGGGTCATTATCTAGTTCCTAATTGATTTCTTCAGGAGCAGTTAACAGGGGTGAGCTGCAGAGTGGTATCAATGCTTGTGGAGGGTGAGTACTCCACAGGAGGGGGCACCAACACATATGGCCATTTGGGAATTGAGTCCAGGGTTGCAGGAGGTTGTTTAGCTTTTCAAGAGAAGCCAGAAATTTGGGTTTGTGTGTGAAATCTGATTTTGAAATAATGGCAACTGATTCAGAATTTTCGAAAACATTGAACTGGTCTTAAAAACATGCAATTGATTGGAAAGAAACTTGACTTGGGGTGATGAACAAACATGCAATACAATATACAGGTGATGTATTATAGAATTATACATCTGAGCTCTGGCTGGGTAGCTCAGTTGGTTAGAGTGTTGTCCCAATACACCAAGGTTTGATCCCTGGTCAGGGCACATACAAGAATCAACCAATAGATGCATAAATAAGTGAAACAACAAATAGATGTTTCTCTTTCTCTCTCTCTCTCTTTCTCCTTTCCTCTCTCTAAAATCAGTCAATAAAATTTTTTAAAAAAGAATTACACACCTGAAAGCTATATAATTGTATTAACCAATGCCACCCTAATAAATTCAATAAATAAATAAAAATACAATTTTTTTTTTTAAATGTGCAATTGACTTCCATCTCAGCTTCTGTCTTTCACCTAAGTCTTCCTCATTCTGATCATGTCTTTTATAATTCATCATTCTGTACCACATTATGGAGTGGGGGAGGGGACAAATAGGAATCCCTTATCTTCTTAGGTTTGTGTGCATTTCTATCCCTTGGGTTCTTCTAGAAAGACACAAGGCTCTTATTTATTAATGGGAACATTAGGCCCTGCCCAGAAAATTCCGTTTTGGGCAATTTCTCATAAATGATTTAGTTATTTCAACTTACTGAACATCTACTATGTACCTGGAGCTGTGTAAGAGCGTCACCTACAAGATTCTGAATATTTCTGTGCTCTATGTATTTCTGTGATCTTTTTCACGCAGTGTTGTTGTCTGGGAATTTTTTGTTTTGTTGTATTGTTTTTTAGCTTTATTGAAGTGATACCATACAATTCGCACAATGTGTACAGGTTGATGAATGTTGGTAGTTGTATACAATCCTATAACTATCATTACAAACAAGAACTAACAGTTTCATTACCCTAAAAAGTTCCCTCAAGCCCGGTTGGTGTGGCCCAGCAGCTGAGTATCGACCTGTGATCCGTGAGATGGAGGTTTGATTCCTGGTCAGAGCACATGCCGGGGCTGAGGGCTCCATCCCCAGCAGGGGGCGTGCAGGAGGCAGCTGGTCAATGACTCTCTCATCATTGAAATTTTTCTCTCTCCCTCTCCCTTCCTCTCTCTGAAATCAATAAAATACATTTAAAAAAAAAAAAGTTCCCTCCAATTTTTTGCAGTCAATCCCCTCCCCCAACCCCTCATCTGCTTTCTGTCACCGATTTGAAACCATTCTATAAGTAGTCTTTTGTGTTCAACTTCTTTCATTTAGCATAATGGGGCATATATTTGTCATTTGGTATGTTGTAAGTCCTTTTTCCTCTCCTTCCAAAATAAATCCTAAGTCTGTCTTCCCCCTTGCACTGTCTAGTGCTCCCTTGCTGGTCTAAGCCACCTTCCTGTTTTACACTGGCTATTACAATTGACTTAAAACTGGGCGCCTCACTGTGGCTCATGTACCTCTGTAATCCATTCTTGACACAGGAACCAATGATCTATATAATGTAGATCAAGTCATGTCACCCTGTTACTTAAAACCCTGCAGTGCCTTCCCATCACTCTTAGCTATGGCTTTATGGCTTGTCTCCTACCTCCTTACTCTCCCACACATCCCCGATTACTTGACGCTCAGTACCTCGGCAAGGTGGTCCCTATCTTTTGTACCTTTTCTTTGCAGCTTGGAAAAACAGTCCCAGACCTTCCCAAGCCTGGTGTCTTCAAATATCATCTCAGGGACCACCCATCTAACTGCTCCCTCTGCCCCACCCACTCTATTTTTATTGTCACCTATTTTATTCCTCTTTGTTTACCTGCCTGTTTCCTCTCCCCATTCTAGAACTCTGAGATCGGGACTTTAAGCACTGCCACAGTTTCACCTCTGGCATCTCAAACACTGCCTGGCAATAGTAAGCTGTCACTAAAAATTTTGACAGTGAATATATGCTTATATGGTTGGGCGTAGAGAGATTTGTGCAGATTTATGCATTCTCTCATGAAGTCTTCACTATAACCATGGAATAACTGTTACCAAAAGCCACACAAGTTCATTTTTTAAAAGTTTTGACTCTTCAGCCTTTTATTATATTTCAAATTGTTCAGTGCACTTTTAAGTTTATTTAAATAACCATAAATGCAATGTAACCTTTTCCTCACACTGAATTTGGATGCCCTTAAAAATATTTTTTAAAATGTTTTTCTTTTCAAAGCACGTTCTATTAGAAATTTCAGGTCTCTCATTCTTCAAACATTTCCCTTCCCAATTTTCCAACTAAATTTTTCTCAGGAGTAAAGAAAATATAAGTCATGGTGAGGTGGTTCATTTTCCCTAACATTTTATTATGAAAAATTTCAAACATATAGCTAAGTTGAAAGAATTGTACAGTGAACACTTATATATCCACTACCTAGATTCTATAATTATTAATTTTGCTATTTTTGCTTTTATCTTTCACTTTATCACATACCTATCCATCCATCAACCATCTTATTTTTTGATGCATTTCCTAGTAGGTTACAAATATCAGCACACTCTGATTCCTTCTCATATTAGTAGGCATAATGTTAACCAGAGTTCAATATTTGGTTATGGTTTGTTTTTCCTTAAGGTAAATTACACCTATAGTAAAATTCGTATTTCCTAGGTATAACATTTGCTGAGTTTTGACAGATACTGAGTCTAAACCCCTATCAAGAGAGAGAGTATTTTCCAGAGACAGTTTCCTCATGGCCCTTCCCAGCCAGTCCCTGTTCGTGTATGCCCCACAGGCAACCATTGTTGTGATTTTTTTCTATAATAGGTCAGTTTTACCTATTCAAGGACTTCATATAAGTGGAATTATACAGGATGTACTCTGTTGTGTTTGGGTTATTTTACTCAATATGTCTTTGAGAGGCAGCTACATTGTTGCTTGTGTCTGTACTTTGTTCTTTTTTATTGCTGTGTAGTATTCCATTGTAGGAATATGCTATGGTTTGTTTATTTACGTTCTTGTTGATGGACATCTGGGTTATTTCTAGTTTGGGGCTATTATGAAAACACTCCTTATGAATATTCTTGTACAAATTGGATGTATTTTTTATTTCTTTTTAGTGAATACACAGGCTTGTTATTGCAGGGCCAAGGGGTGCCTGTATGGTGTTGTTTTTTTTTAAAGAATTGTTTATTGTGCAGGTATGGTTCAAACTTAAAATTTGACAATGAAAATGCCCTCTTTCTAGTTGATATCACTTCTTTCCAGTTTCCTATTTCTGTAACAGGTAGGTAAATGTTCTTTGTTTCTTTATCATAGATGTTTTTATACATCTACAAACCTAAAAGTAGCTTATACTATATACACACCTCTACACTTTGCTTTCTAAGAGATTTTAGTTTTGAGTCATCTTGTCTATAGGCCTTGTTTATGTTGCCTAAACCTGAATAGCCCTGAATGGATTCTCATTAGACAATTCATGAAATGTTTGATCACTTGTAAACTTTTTATGCTAACGTATTGGGGTAGGGATGTTAAATTTTCCAGCTCTCATTACTTGAATTTAATAGTTATACCTTTAAGGAGAATTATTTAAACCTCAGATCTTTTGAATTTATCAGGTCTGTAATCTTGTTTCTGCACCCCAGAAAGCCCCAGAAAGTAAGACTTGAGCTGCAGTAGCATCTAGTTCCTTTCCAGAGTAACATTTTTAAAAGTTGTGGTTTTTATGTACTCATATCTATAAATTCAATCTGTTCCAAAACACCTTGGTCTTGATGTGTTTTCTCCATTTAATAATCACTTTTATTAAAATGAGTACAGCTAATTGACTACCAGATTTGCAACTAATATCTCACATAGTGCAGTAACATTAATGCAATGCTTATTTGAGTTTCATGGCACACGTAACATCACTGTACAGATATAGGGGGGTTATAGTGAGGGACTTGATTAAAATAATGTTTCAAGTGTGCTACTTGTCATGATTACATACTAGGCATTTCCATTGTTGTAGTTATTAATTGTAGTTACAAAAACGTGCAGAATGTTTACAAAATGACAGCAGAAATGTACTGTATGTAAAGCCCACAGGTTTATATAGGTACATCAATGATAAAACTTTGCTGCTTCTGCTTATCACTGGGAGGAATGAAAGTGTCTTTAAAAAGACAACCTTTGAGCCTTTCCTGAAACTATTTGAGGAGAAAAGTACGGACTGTCTTCTGGCCGTGTGACCCTTGCAACTTGTTAAATCTCCCTGAACCTCAGTTTACCATCAGTCAAGTGAGGATAAAGCAGAGCAACATTTTAGGGTTACTGTGAGGGCTAAATGAGATCACGTACATCAGTGCCCACCACAGGGCTTGGCACCAATGTTAGTCTTCTGCTTGTATTGGCATAAAATTCAAATAAGTTGTGAGAAAAGGGGGAAGACTTTTGGTTGACAAAAAAAAAATAATTATCATCTGTTTGTTCCTAAATTGTGTAAACAAAGAATTCATGTCAGAACCTTAGGTGTTGTATTAGAAATGTTAATTATGAATTGAGCATTTGGAGCCTTTGTAATAAATACCGTTCAAAGGCTACATTTTGAGAACCAATTCTTAGGGACTCAAAGAAATGCAAGGGCGAATTGTGCAAGTTACCAAACAATAATAGCAAAAACACCTAGAAAAAAAGTGTAGAAACCTAGGCAGATCTGAGGTTTTAAGTAGAGTTGTTGCTGAATCAGTCCTTATGGCCCTCTATTTAGTATTCGTCTTCCAGAGACTTCACTTAGTCTGGCTTACTTTGGGTGCTCTCAGCCGTCAGAAGGGAGTGCTGGGCACCTTGATTGAGGTCCCACCAGATTGCATCTAAGAGATATACCTCCTGCAGAACAAAATCAGGATGCTGTTGCAAGAAAAAGGGGAAATGGATACGGGCAGGCATAAACATCAAGCAAATGCCTTAAGCGCTATGCCCACGTCCGCATCCTTTGTGTGCTGATAAGAATTTTTTAAATAGCAAATGCAGAAGAGAGTACTTTTAAGAATCAGTAATGGCTGGTATAATTAGGTATTCAGTTTTTGAAATTTCATTGAACTGTGTACCAACAATGTATGAACTTTTCAGAATGTATAGTATATTTAAATTTTTAAAAGCTTAATAACTTTTCCCATTAATACTCTCACATAGATATTGCATGCTGAGGACTTTAAGAGCTATCAGATCATGCTAATGTGTATAACCTACCTAAATGCTCATTTTTACTTCGTGCGCACTTAGCCTTCAACAACCCCCTAAATAGGTCAAGATGTTCTGTGAATTCAGTTGATGGTGTTAAGATTTTATTACGATCATATTTAAGTAAACCAGAGAATGTATTTTGTGACTTGAAGGACATTCTCAATAGTGGTTGGATTAGATAATTTTCCAAATCTGGGAATGGCTTTAAAATGATTTTATAAAGGTTTCTAAGGTAACTGACATATTTACCTCCTCAACTTGCTATTTTCTTATCTAATACCCAAAATTCTACAGAGCAAACACCTGTTTTCCCCAAAAAATTTAGGTAAAGTAGGATTAAAGAAAGAATACAGTAGAAGTCCTTTGGGTTATCATTTTAACTCCATTTATAGGACTACTACTTCACCATTTTGTTTGTGTTCTTTTGTTTAAATGTGTGCAATTCATATGGTGAGGACATGTGACCCCGGAGAAGTCTTCCTAGGGGAAGGTAAGAGACGGACCAGTGCAGGGTGCAAATGGACCTTCAGTTTGGTATTACAGCTCATAGTGTACAAGGTGTCATTAAAATACAGTTTACCCAAATGAACCCATAGTGGTGGCTTTGTTACACCTTTCAAGGGAAGTGATGTATCCTTGGTTTGTTTCGGGTAGATTCTGCCGTTCCTGTATTGCTACCAGTCTAAAGAACAATAAGTGGACCTGTCCTTACTGCCGGGCATATCTTCCCTCAGAAGGAGTTCCAGCAACGGATGTAGCAAAAAGAATGAAATCAGAGTACCAGAACTGTACCGAGTGTGACACCCTGGTAAGTGACCCTGCCTCTGCTCTTGGTCACCAGCTTACACCACTGAGAAAATTGTTATGCAGTTAATCATCTCGCCTATGTCTTTGACCTCACCCTACCCTGACTTCCTAAAGTTTATTGTCTCAGCCTTTCTCCGATTTCATACATGAGAGCTGCAGGAAAATGGTCACCTGACTCCTACCATCACCTAATTTTTCAAACAAATGCTTTCATTGACTACCTCCACTTATTTCCCCTCTTCCCATGACTCCCATGACCCCCTATTTTGTGGCCTCCATTCCTGCTACTCTGTCGCAGCCCACCAGTGAATAGCTTTGTTATCAAATCCAGTGAAATAACTGCACCTATGTTTTTGACTTTGCAGTATTTATCTCTTGTGATCACTTCCTCCTTGCAGCTCTCTTCCTTCGATACTATGCTAGCATGATTAGATCTTGTGACGTCTTAGAGGCCATGCAAAAGATTCAATCTAGATTTTATCTCAAATGCAACAGTGAGTCCTAGAAAAAGTGTAAGCTTTTGATCTTACTCTAGCGTGTTCATAGACAGTGGTTTGGAGGGGCCAAAAGCAGTATTGGTGAAGCCAATTAGTATTGGTGAAGCCAATTAGTTGGCTATCAGGATGGATCAGGTAAGGAAGCTGGTTTGGGGTGATAAGTGTTAGGTATGAAATAAGAGGTTTTTCCCAAGGTGCATTTAGGAGAGAGAATCAAAGGAAATTGGTAATTGACTGCATGTGGGGGTGGGTGAGAATGAAGTAAAAAATGCCTGCAAGGTTTCTGAGATGAGTAGTTGAAGGTGTTAAAATGGGGATCAGGAATCCACAGTGTTTAATTTAATTTTTTAAAAAGAGATTTTATCAATTTTTAGAGGGAGAGGGAAAAGCAGAAACACCCAGTTGGCTGCCTTCTGCATGCCCCCTACTGGGGATGGAGCCCACAACCCTGACATGTGCCCTCAGCCGGAATCAAACCCACAACTTTTCTGTGCACTGAATGACACCCAACCAACTGAGCCACACTGGTGAAGGCCACAGAGTTAAATTTTAGATATGTTAGAATTTGAACTGCTAAGTAGGAGATATTTAGATATAACAGTCTAGAGATCAAAAGAGAGATTATGTGCTGAATATATAAATTTCTTTAGAGAATCTTTCTTTTTAACCTATTATAGCCTGTTATACTTTCTCTCAGCACTCTGTATCCCCTTTATAGCACTTATCACCACTTGTAATTATGCTTTTATGATTTTTAAATTTAATGTCAGTTATTCCCACCAGATTTAAGTTCCATGAAGGTAAGGACTGTGGCTATTTTATTGGCAACTGTGTACCCAGCACTTTGCTTAATGCATTTTTTTTTTTTTTTATGTATATTTATGTAAGACTCAGTAATCTATTCATGGCTGCCTGACTACAGACTATATGCATGGTTTTGGAGTCAGACATACTGGAATCCAACACTAATTCTCTCACTTATTCTTTGTGGTTCTGGGCAAGTTATTAATGTAAGTTTTTGTTCACCTCTGGAAAATAAGGAAAAAGATAGTGTTTGTGTCCCAAGATGGTTCTAAAGGTAAATGATAAAACATATATGGCTTTTGGCATGATCTGAAACATGAGAAATGCTCAAAATCAAAAGATTTTTATATTCATCATAATAGACTATTGCTTAGTTTTACTTTGATATTTTTGTCATATAAAATTTAACGTGCCCAAAATCAAACTCAGTATATTATTTTGTCATCTGGTTCTTTATCCCACCTTTGGTCAGAAACAAGAACATTCAGTTATTCTGGGTGGATTTCCCCTTTTTTCAGTTCACAGCCCCCCTTTCTGATATTCACAAGTATTTTGCATTTTTTTTGAGGCATTTCTTGTATGCATCTCTTCTGTTTTATGTTACTTGTCTTGCCAGGAATACTGCCATTCCTTCTATAGTCATTTTGGATTCTGCTTACTCTGAAGAGTCCAGGCTAGAGCTCCATTCCGTGAGGCCTGGCTTTTGTATTCCAGTCCCTAGTATCAAACAGTCTCTTCTCTACTCACTACATTCCTCCCCCCCTCCCCCCATTAGATTGGAACCACCTTTAGAGCAAGCACAATGGCTTTTGTCTCTTCTGTCATCTCCTACAATGTCTTGCATAATTTTATCACTAGAGTAGCCACTGTATGAATTTATCAGTTCATTTGTCAGTATAGAGTCCCCAAATTGCCAGTTTATGTGAGGAATGCTTCACTTTGTTGACAAAGGAACACCAAGAGGAAGACAAACTTTTAACGCAAGTAGTAAAGAGATACGAGCACTAACGGGCAGAGTTGGGTGTTAAAGATTGTGTAACAGTCTGTTTCAAGACAGCTACCTAGATCAGTCCTAGTTTTTACATCTTTTAGATAGATATTTGTAAAGCAAGGGTTTGCTTTTATTTTTGGTCTTCTGTTAAGCAGTTATAACCATTTCCTTGACGTGGTAGATTGCAAGCTTTGAGGTTTAACTTGCGTAGCTTGGGCAGAGTGAAGCAGGATGGGTCGGCCACCCTCGCACAGCTGTAAAAGCTTCCTTTAACACAAGATGTTATCAGAGATCCTAATGAAGCAGTGAGTAGAGTATGTGTTATTTAGCAACAGTTCCCTCATGGTTAGGATCTCTGAATGTATATCTGAAGGAACAAGGGCCCTTTATTTGGCCTTGATAAAAATGGACTGCAAGAGCTGGCTTTCATGTGTGCTCTTAATGGGGCCATTAAGTATACTGTGTATTGTGAATTCATGTGACACTACTAGATATATTAGAAAACCATGGTATTTATATCTTTCCTCGAGGCACAGGGTTTCTTTTTACTTACTATGGACGTTTTAAAATCCATCCATTTATTTTTCTTATCTCTCTTTGTTTTCCTTTTTTTTCCCCCTTTCTTTTTTTCCCCTTTTTCCCCCTTTCTTTTTCTCTCCCCTTTTTCTTTCCTACTTCCTTCTTTCCATCACCAATTTAGGTAATGGCATCCCAAAAAAGTAAATTTTAGTTAATATACTTCTTTCCACTGTGAAAAACAAATGCTTTCTAGAAGAACCAACTTCAAGAACTCAATATTTAGGTCTTCAGAGTTATTAGAGAAATTTAAAACTAGTGTTGTTCTTGATAATGCCTTAACTTCATTGTACTGTTTTCATGAATGCATCCTTTTAAAATCAGCTGGCCCCACGCTATGACCTTATTTGAAATATTGAAAGTAATAAAGCTGGGTCACATAAGACTTCATTGAGCCGCTTTTCAACAGTGGGTTTATTTTGAATTTGCTTTTGTATAGGTTTGCCTCAGCGAAATGAGGGCACACATAAGAACTTGTCAGAAGTACATAGATAAATATGGACCACTACAAGAACTTGGGGAGACAACAGCAAGGTTTGTTTCAATAGAGTATAGTTTAGTGCTAAATTTGATATGTCTATAAAATGCTGAAATTCATACAAAATAATATGGAATGTAAACTGTAATTGAAAATTTTTTTTAAATGTTATGTTATAGAAAAGCAAAAAAAAAAAGAATTGAATAGGCTGGAAAATTTAACATTTTTATTGTGAAAGTATGCATGTAGGTATGTGTAGGCTCTTAACGATAAGATCTGTTATCGATAACCATTTGTTAATAGCAATAATTATGAAAGAATTTTGGCCCCTCTACTTTAAAAACTTTTCCTGGAGGGAACCAACCAAACACTGGAGAGATTAGGGAAACTTCCTTAGACAAATTTGTATTTAGGCGGATCCAAAAATAGAATGCTAGGCACTGTTTTCTGACCAATAGAGTCCTGAAGTAGATCATGATTAAGAGGTTATTCATCTTTACTTTTCCATCACCACTTCTCAGTTCCCCGTTTCATTCCCTCTAATGTTGCTGGTTTCTCCTTGGGAACTAGGAAGTCACATTTCCGTGTATATTCTGACAAGGAAGCACAAGCATCCTGAATTCTATACCTTTTGGGACTGAAAGATGTATGGAGGTTGCTAAGAGGTGTAATGGAGGATATTGATCTCTAACTTTTTTTTTCCTTTAAAAAAAGAAATCTGGGTCATTATTATCTCTGATAGCCAGAATAATTACAAAGTTTGGAGTCTCTCTATTAAAGAAATAAAGAAGTGGTGACTTTGAAGCCATTAAATCTGCTCATAAACACAGTTATTCAATAGTGATATTCAGTAGGAGTGTAATTTCTTTCTGCCTCCTGAAGGAAGATATTAGTTCTGCTCATTTTAAGAAAATATACTTAAAATATAGCTTATACTTTTTAACCTGGAAGTCTAAATGATCATTCCTTTTGTTTTACTAGAGATTGCTTTGCAAAGATACTTGTCTTATAGGATTAGTTTTATACCATGACATTATAAATTTTAAATGAGTATTTTAGCCCTAAGCAGAGTACAGATTCTGTTAGATTGGCCCCAAGGACCAATAGGAAGGATAACAAATGGGTTGAGAAAGTATGTGTATTTGATTGCAAATTTAATAGGCTTTATGAAAAATTAAAAACATATGAAAGCTAATTTAAAGACTAATTTCTTGTGTTTGTTAGAGTTAAATAATAAAGAATTAAAATAACAGAAAGTGAGAAGGGTTAGTGAATAATCAATCTTAAGGGATAGATGAATATTTGCATTTAAAATAGAAATCTTTGCTTTATAGAAGAACTTACTCCATGATTCAAATTTTTAAATTTCTTATGCAGGGAGCTTGTCTAGAGTATAAGTCTTGGGGAGTAGGAAAGTGAGCAAAAAATTCCAAGTTTCCATATTGTCCCTAAGAATTTAAGGCAGCACTGTTCAGTAGAAATAGCATGCAGAAGACATAATGTAATTTAAGATTTTTCTAGTAGCCAAGTGAAACCTATTTTGATATATTTTATTTAACCCAAATGTAGCCAAAATATTATTATTTCAACATGTAACCAATATAAAAGTTATTGAGATAGTTTTCATTTTTTTAGATTAAGGCTTTGAAATTCAGTGTGTATTTTACACTTCAGCATATCTCGACTTGGACTAGCAATATTTCAAGTGCCCAGCAGACACATATGGCTAATGGCTACCATATTGGACAGCACAGATAAAAGGGACAAATACTCCTAGGTGTAAGGACTTAACAGGGTGGTTGTGGTCCATTTTTCGTTCTTCACTGGATACTAATTATGTGAGTTGATACTTGTAGTTATACAGGGAGTGGCAAAAGTAGGTTTACAGTTGTATGTGAATACACAGTTTATTCTTGTATTATTATTTATTAATTGTATTATTTTCCATATGAACAACTGTAAACCTACTTTTGCCCCACCCTGTATATACGCTGGTAGAGTTGGAGAACAAATAACACCCAAATCAAAATTAGGAAAGGAAGGACATAAAAGTGACAAGGTAACCCAGGGACAGGTGGGTGGACTGAGCCTCAGTTTCTCAGTTAATGGTACTTCAGGTGTTTCTGTTCCCTGTCCCCATGAGGATACACATTTACATCTCTTGGGAGAAAAAATTGAGGCACCAAGATGATTGTCAGGATAGGAAAAAATACCAAATCAAAACAGATGAGGACTGGAAACTACATCTCCCTACATGCTATTTTTTACCTCTAGCTAAGTGACTACTGTCTAATTGCCAACAATTTTAGTAATATTCATATTTAGTAATATTCGTATGCAATTTTCAGGTGTGTATGTCCATTTTGTCAGAAGGAATTGGATGAAGACAGCTTGCTGGATCATTGTATTACTCATCACAGATCAGAAAGGAGACCTGTGGTGAGGATTTTTGTTACTACATATTTCTGCAGTGTCTAAATTCAATATACATTAGAAAATTCATCTGATAATCTATTTATAGATACATTATAAAGGATAATTTATGTTAAAGTTATGGTTAATTCTATGACATTAAAAATATATATGAAAGTGGTTTTGTTTGTTTGTTTTGTTTTTTAAATATATCTTTATTGACTTCAGAGAGAGGAAAGGAGAGGGAGAGAGAGAGAGATAGAAACATCAATGATGAGAGAGTCACCGATAGAGCCCACAACCCGGGCATGTGCCGTGACCTGGAAACGAACCCTGATCGCCTGGATCCCAGGTCGACCCTCAACCGCTGAGCCACGCCCGGCCGGGCATGTGTGATAAAATTTCATAGAACTACACCCCCCCAAAAATGAACTCATGCAAACACCGGTGAAACCTAAGGAAGATCAGTGTAGTTCTAGTTAATTGCCAATTTCCTGATTTTGATAATGTACTATAGTTATGTAAGACGTTACTACTTGGGAAAACTGGGTGATGGGACGTGAGACCTCCCTGAATTATTTTTGCAATTTCTTGTGAGTTTATAAGTATTTCAAAAGGAAAGGTTTTTTTTGTTTGTTTGTTTTGTTTTTTTTATAAGAGCACTCCCTTGATGATGATTATTACAGGGTTGCATTTTATTATTATTATTATTTTTTTTATTTTATCTTATTTTTTTAGATATATCTTTATTGATTTCAGAGAGAGGAGAGGAGAGGGAGAGAGAGAGATAGAAACATCAATGATGAGAGAGTCATTGATCGAGCCCGCAACCCGGGCATGTGCCCTGACTGGGAATCGAACCCTGATCGCCTGGATCCTAGGTCGATCCTCCACCGCTGAGCCACGCCCGGCCAGGCGGAAAGGTTTTTTTGAAGAGCTATTAATGGCTATTCAATTAGGAAAATACATGTAAATACTAATAACTGATTCTGGTGTGTTATAATCTATATTGCTGGTGGTAATAAAAAAACTTTAGAGCAATAGATATTATGAACCCTAAATGTTCATAACTTTGGACTATGAATCTCCATTTCTGGTCATTTATCCTAAAAACATAATCCCCCCAAAAGATAAACACTAGATAATATCATTTGTAATAATAACATATCCACATACAAAAAAATACTTCAAGAGGTAAGCAACTAATTAACTACATTACAATGCATCTACTAACTGTAATACTGTTTAATTAATCAGTTGATAACTATGAAAATAATAGCTATACGATTATATACAAGAAATGCTTATAAGAATAATGCAATTTTATTTGTTTAATGTTGCTTTAATGTTTATGAAACTTTAAAACATCTACCTATGATCCAGGAGATTGAGGTTTGATTTCCAGTCAGGGCACATGCCCGGGTTGCGGGCTCGGTCCCCAGCAGGGGGCGTGCAGGAGGCATCCGATCAATAAATCTCTCCCATTGATGTTTCTATCTCGCTCTCTCCCTCTCCCTTCCTCTTTCTGAAATCAATAAAAATTAATCTCTTAAAAAAAACCCACCATAATACTGAGGCATGGCCAACAGATTCAACAAGTTAAAATTCACTTTATCGAATGGTTATTTAACTTTTTAATTAAATTTATTAGGGGTGACATTGGTTAATACGATTATATAGGTTTCGAGTATAGATTTCTCTGATACATGATCTGTATGTTGCATTGTGTGCCCACCACCCAAAGTCAGATCATCTTCTGTCACCATATATTTGGCCCCCTTGCCCCTTCCATACCCCCCGCCCCCTTCCCGCTGGTAACTGCCATGCCGTTGTCTGCGTCTGTGAGTTTCAGTTGTATATCCCACATATGAGTGAAATCCTATGGTACTCAGCTTTTTCTGACTGACTCATTTTGCCTAGCATAACATTCTCAAGGTCCATCCATGTTGTCCTAAATGGCAGTATTTCATCTTTTCTTATGGCTGAGGAGTAGGTTATTTAATGTTTTAATTCTGACGTTAATGACTATTTCAAATTCTTTCTTGAACTCTTGGTCTTGTATGTTTCCAGTTCTGCCCACTTTGCCGTTTAATACCTAATGAGAATCCAAACAGCTTCAATGGCAGTTTAATAAGACATCTGCAGGTCAATCACACTCTGCTCTATGAGGATTTCTTAGTAAGTATACTTTTTTACTTTTATATTGTCTTTATGCCGTCTGTGTTAAACTTACTTTTTTAATCCAACTGAATAAAATTATAGAGGAAAGAATGTATATAGCTGAAGTGTCAAGTAATAGCATTAAGTAAGAAATCATAAAAATACAGTGTTTTATAAATTTGGCTGTTAATATTAAAGTAGTTATCTGCCTTAGACGAAATTATTTTCGTTGTGATCTATATAATTAGCCATCGTATAAGGAGCCAGATTTCACCTTCAAATTATTTTAGTTTTTACTCTTTTCCTTCCCTATAAATTGTTATAATTTTTATGAACTTGAAAACTTATATAGCTGAAGTGAAATCACATCAGTAATGAAATGACTCAGCTTGTTCTGCATCCAGTTGTTTTTATAGTACATCAAATAGCTGTTAACAGGTATAACATTATCAGTATAGTAAAACACACAGGCATTATTTTTAATTTAAATTTTATAAAGCACACAACTCATTTATTGGACTTTTTTAAACTTCAAAAATGTATTATGAAAAATATTTAACGTACACAAAATAAACAGAATAGTATAAAGAGCCTTCATATTCTCATCACCTACCCATCAATAACTGCCAATTCATGGTCAATCCCATTATATTAAGACTTTTTTAAAAATGCAAGAAAAGTTAGGTATTGTATGAATAGTCCTAATACTTATGACTATTTCCTATGATCAGAAATGAGAAAAACAAGCAAAAAGTTAATATAGCCTTTGTGTCCTTTGGTCCGTGCGTTGCCATGTGAGGGTAATGTGAGGGTAATGTGTTGTCATGGGTCCCTTTCTGCCTATTATGCGGGGAAATCACTCACAGCCATGCTCTGAAATATAATATTTTATTAACTTTTATCTAAATACATGAAATGTTAATGGATAAATTTGAATTTGCACATGACATGACTTTTTCATGCTATTTCAAGATAGAATTTAATAATTGTTAAAGATTGTCATTTGAAAATTCTCTCCTTGATATCTGATCTGCACCCTATGATTGTCCCGGTTCAACACAAGGAATTTAGGTTCTGACCCGAGTTAAGTAACAGCTCTGTCACAACTCTGTGGCCTTGCTCAGACTATTAACCTTTGAGCACCTGTTTGTTGATTTGTTAAATGAAGGGAGTAAAAGCACCTACTCCCAAAAGCTTTTGAGAGGATTAAATGAGATAATGCATGTAGGTGATTTGCACTTTGTGGCCTGGATGTTAGGCAAGTTGGAGATGGGGAGAGAATAAGTGGGAATATAAGGACCACTTGAAAAACTGAACAAGCTACACCACAGAGGCTTCATAGCCTCTGCCCCATCTCTCAAATAATATCTTCTGGCCCCTAAAGTACACAAGGCCTCAACAGAGCCTTGTTGTGGTCTACGTGTTCTCATTTTCCACAGCCCTTAGGGAGGGCTTCCTCATTGTTTTCTTTCTCTGCATAAGATGTTCTAAAAGCCAAGTTGATTCCATTACCTGTTCTAACTATTCACATTCAGTCCATTCTTCTCAGGATCTTTCAAAGTATGAATCCAGGGTTGGTCAGAATGAAGCCACTTTGATGAGAATGCTTTCTACCCACTCAAAACCATGCTCTTAGATATGGAAGTGAGGTTGAAACAGTGTTCTTTGTTTTGATTTTTTGTTTCCTTAGCTACCAAGTACTATGCTAGGCACTTATCTCATTTTATTCCTGTAACAACTACTGTCAAGGGAGTACTGTATTATTATCCTCACTTAGATATGAAATATCTGAAGCTCAAAGGTTAATAAATTGCCTAAGAAACAACCAGTATTGAGTCCCAGATCTTATGTTCTTCTACTCTTTATGGCTTTCCTTTAGATTTTATTTATTTGTCTTTATGGTTTTATGTTTCAGAATGAACTTTCAACAGATTTTATGTTTTTTTCTTTTGTTTTGTTTTTTGAGGAACAGGAGATGGGTTGCAAAGGATAGAACTCTTAATAGTTTTTATTTTATTTACAGAATGTGCTGATTTAAAGTTTTGAATGCCATTTTGACTACAGGAAGGCAAAGAGTAAGAGAGTCTTGTTTTCAACAATTTTCAGATAGGTATTCAGTAGTACTGCTGGGATTGGTGAATCCTATGGAAATGTCTTAAATTTACTCCATATTACATGTTATGTGGAACCTAGCTCTCTGACAGTATAAAAACTATTCATTAGATTAAAAACTTTAAATTCGAAATCAAGACTATTTTACTATCACAATAACTGGTTAATTCGTAGGCAGTAAAATGAAGTAGAAAATGCACTGGCCCCAAAGCCAAGTCCTAGGTTTTCTGACAGTTTTTTGTGGAAGTTTGCGTAGGTCACTGAACTCAGGGCTTCAGTTTCCTGCAAAAATGAGGCATTACAATGACCCTCTTCTTTCAGTTTGTGAAAATTGTCTCTGATTGTATGTTTCTAATTATTTTTCTTAATTGTAGGATTTTAATATAATTGAGGAAGCTCTTATCCGAAGGGTATTAGACCGGTCACTTCTGGAATACGTGAATCATTCAAGCACCACATAATGTTATTAAAAGGAAAAGGAAGGAGACCATACAGTTGCACCATTTGTTAAGATGCTGCTTGAACAGTTGGAGGGAAATTGTCAGTGTTTGGTGGGCAAAAATGTACAACACAGTTATGTGTTTGTCCATGTTTGTTGTTATATTGCATTTTAAAACTGCTTTCATTTTGATGGTTTGATGGAATGTAAAATCTCTTTTACATCCTGAATTTCTTAGATGCTCAACAACAAAAAATAGTCTCCATTAGCCATTAATACATGAAAGAGAACATAAGGCTGGGATTTGTGGTGAAGGATCTTTATTTGCAAATTGGATGACACTGTGTGTAATGCTACATGTTAATAAACACCATCATGGTTTGGCAAGATAACTAAACTTTGTTCTGTGTAAAAAGGTGGGACGTGAAACAAACTGTGGACATCAAAGGAAATATGAAATCTGTTTCAATGCTCGTGTTCTAATCACTAATAGAATAACATGAAAAACCTTGTATGGTAGGAAAGGAAAATTTGGGGAGTCAATGAAGTCCATTTAACCAAATTGTATAACATAACAAAATTAATTTCATTTTAGGAATGTATGCTTAATTCTTTTACTTTTTATAACTGCACACATAAGAATTTAATATTATATTTTTCAAATATTTGTAGCTTATTATTTAGAAATATTTCTATAATGTAGGCAATTTCTTAAGAACCATCAGTTGATATTTACAGTAGAAGTGTTCATGTCTCTAACTTTTAGTGGAAAACCAAAAGGGCTTTAATGTTATTTTTATTTTACCCTTTAGAAAAATTACAAAAGATAAACACTGAAAACCAAACAGAAATGTATAGTTCATTACATTATTATAGGGAAACACTCTTTTAGAACTCTGCCAGCCACCCTAGATGTCCTGTGTGTCTTGTCACGATTCACAACCCTCCTCCTCAACACCACAAAAGTAACCACTACATTGATTTCCATAGTAATCACTTCCTTGCATTTCTTTAGTATTTTATTACCCAAGTCTATATCTCTACACACTGTTCTTTTATCTTACCCATTTAAAATTGTTATAAAATATATCTTGTACATCCTTTTTTAATGTACATGCTCCTCCTTCTTTCTTAAAATTTACCTGGTCTTGAAGAACCTGGTCTTATGACTTACAGAGTTGCCCACAATCTGTATTTTACTGATTGCAGGCTTATGGCTCAATGCAGCATGTTCCTCTGTCCTCTGGACATTGACACATGGATCCAGAGGTTTGAGCGACTTTTGGCAAGACTATAGGGTGATGTGTTCTTTCATCAGAGGGCACATACTGTCTGGCCCTGTCTTTTTGTGACATCAGCTAAAATTGATACTCAGTGCCTAGATGTATTGATTTATTGTGGGTTGGGGGATATTCTAATTCTGTCATTTCTTTTTTGTTTATTACTTGGGACATTTTTGTAAAGAGATGTTTTCTCACATCTATAATTTGGCTCACCAGTGGCAATGCTCGTGTAGAAAAGGGAAAACAAATATTTGTATTCTTCCTTTTATTTACCAGTTTTCAAGATGATAAACTTGTTTCCTATCATCCTCTAGTGATCACTTTTTAAAGTGTTATGAACTAACTCATGGATGATTTCATTTAATCCATTTTAAATATTACCTTATTAAACTCAAATTGTCCCATCTTCGGCTACTGGGTGCCTCATCAAGTTGTCCGGGTCCTTTCAACACTAGCAATCTTTAAGTTTCCTTGCTGTCTCATATGACAAAATATTCCAGGCTCAACTTGTGTGTTTCCTGCCCCAGACCTGCCATCAGCCATTTCACTGAGAAGCCTGCTCATTTTCAGTGAAAAATGGTATTTCAAAACTATAACTGGGGCTGTTATACTCATTGCAACTAGATTTGCCATTGTTTCTGAGGGAGAACTACGAAATATCTGTCGTTTAAAGATAAAACACTTCATGAGTTTGATACTTCCAAATCAAATTGAGTACTACAGGGTTTTACCTGATCCTTTTTATTTCAACTGTATCTCCATTTTTCTATACTGAGAATCCTGGTTTCCCAAGACAGGCTACGATAGAATTAGAATATCCCACAGATATTCATTTCCTTTATCTACCTTACACATGCAACAGTCTCAGAATAATAGTACTGATACAGCCACCACCAATATTTAATGAAAACAATTAAACATTTTTAAAATTTTCTCTCCCCATTTCCCCCCTATTTCTTAAAGTACTAGATGAACATTTTCAGAACATTTTGGTATGGTATAACATACTATACTCTCTCCCTCCCTCCCCCATTTACTCTTAGTTCTTTAAGTAACTATGTTCAGTGCTTGCCACCAGTCCTTATATGGTAGCTCTGTTTTTCCATATCTGGCTCTTTAACGATGAATCCAGGACATAGAATAATGTTTCCATCTTGAAAGCAAGCAAGGAAAACTAGTTAAAATGTTATTTGGCTGCACTTTTATATTTTAATCCTTTATAAACTTTTTGGTCTCTTATACATAAATGTTGTAATCATGGTGTCCAAAATATCTATAATAAACTATCCATTATTTCTTAAAAGTCTTGCTTACGATTCTGCCATCCACTACAAGAGAATTAGAACAACGTAAAGCCGATGAAGTTTAGAAGACTATTTCCTTCTCTTTAGATATTGACTTCACAGCTGTGAACAAGTATCAACAGATTTTTGGTTTCACAGCCTCTCTTCCAATTTGGTTGGATCATCCAATAAAGCAAAACCTGTTGGACAAGTGCAAAAGGAGAGGAATTTTTCAGAAGTAATCATCAGACTGAAAATCTAGTCCCTGAAAAATAGAATATATTTCTGAGCATTAGTACTAAGTATCCAGAAAACAAATCTTTGTTAATTTAGAGCAATACAAAAGGCATCTTTAAATCTGTAAAACTTGAAAAAATTTCAAAACTTTATATACCATATTTTAAGTAAAGCTTTAAGTCACCACTGTTGACCTCAATGCAGCAATGCTGCATCCTGTCCCTGGGTTCCTCTTAGGATAATTTTGCCACCTCCAGGAAAAATTAGGTGCTGGCCGCCTGAATTATTTTGCCTTTTGAATTATTTTGAGTTCTAAAATGGTCAAGTGCAAATATTCATTCTTTCACTGTGCCTTTAACTTTTTGTAAAAAAACAACTTATAATTCATTGTTTAAAAAAATGAAAATCAGTATTTGAAGCTGTTGACTACTAACAAAAAATTTCACTTTGTTTATAGCAATCTCAAGATGCAACTTTTCAAGGCCTTGTAAGGGAAATCTGACTCACATGTTAACCTTCAAAGGCTAAATTCTAACCCTACACAAACCTATGGAGATTTTTCCTTTCATGTATTCTTTCTCTCAAGTTTTTAAAAAGTAGGTTGGAAGTTGGACTGTGCATCTGTGAATCTATGGTATAGATAGTTCCAGGCCAGATCTGGCTTTAATGGCATTGCTCCATTACTTTTACTGGGTGCTAAGTGTCTTTCATTTTGAAGTGAGCTTACTCCAGTTTAATGTTTATTATATAATTTGTACCTTTAGGCATTGAAGTTATTTTAAAAAGTCATTAAGAGAGTCATTCTTTTCTTATGCAACTGCAAAAAAAACACACACCCTATAATAAAAATTTAAAATGTACAGTTCTTTTTGTTCTTCTGTAAATATGTATTGTGAGAAATAAAGGATGGCAGGACCATTGCTTTCATTAAAATATTTGTTGTGTCTGTTCTTAAAAATCGATCTCTATAATTTTTTACACAAACCTAATAAGCTTTTAAAATTGTCACTCAGCAAGATCTATCACAAAAATATACCTTCATGTAGGCCTCTCGTGATGTTTAGCAATGTCTAGAGACGTTTTTTATAGTCATAACTGGACTTGCTATTGGCCAGGGATGTGGGTGGGGGCCAAGGACACTCTTCAACATTCTAAAATGCACATGACAGCCCCCTCACAACAAAGAATTACCCACCCCCAAATGTCAACAGTGCTAGGATTCAGGATTTAGTAACCCTGATTTAGGCCACAGTAATGCTCGTCACCATGGAGTTATTGGTTCTGCTTCCAAGGGGCTTCATTGAAATTTAAAAGGTAAAATGTAGACGAACTCTGTATCTTACTCTCTGCTAAATACGTACAAAGTTTTAGGTGGCTGAAACTGTCATGCGTGCCTCAATTTAGTATACACTCAACCATATGAAAGCGTTTTAGATTTTCCACAAGAGGAACAGGCCAGAACACCAGTGTTATTGACAGGAACTATGATGAGTGATCCTGAAAGATAGAGGGAACCCAGGATGAATTGGGAAGACTTAACTGTTGTCATCTAGGCTATCTTATTGAAGTAAATAAGGCAAAATATTACAGAGGGACACCTATATCTGAGATCCTTGAGGCTAAGAAATATTTAAGCTTTTATCTTATTGGAAAATCATCTGGTATTTTAATCCTGCAGGTTTCAGAGAAAACCACACATGGGTGTTAAGGCTAATCATTGCATCAAAGTAGCCATATAAGAGGCTCAGTGGAGGTGAACCACACAGAGAGATTGGTCAAGATAGATTAGGTCATGCTGCAGTTATAAACAACCCTCAAATCACAGCACTTAACTAAGGTACACTGTGGGTCCTGGCTATTCCCCAGGCAGCTGTTTCTCTAACCTCAGAATTACAGATTACTTTGATCTCATGGCATTTGTATGCCACCGTGTGCTTCCCCAAACACCCCTTAACACAGGTTGGAGAAGTGGTTGGTTACACAGGTAACACAGGCCCTATCTCCAAATACCGAGGGACACAAACATTCAGTCCATAATAGCATGTTTGTTGAACAGAAAAATGAATGTATGACAAATGGATCAGAATACTCATGTCAGCTCCTCTGCATATTCTTTTCTCACTAACAAAGTCTATATGAAGAGCAAAATTATAATAAAGAGAGCAGCACTATGTCTGATTGTTTCTCCAGAACTTAGCACAGTGCTATGCACCTGTAGGCACTCAATAAAGACCTGATGAATAAAGTAGTGAATAAATTGTAGTTTGAAAAGCATAGACGAGACATTCTTAATGAATAAAGCCTTCTAACCAGATGCATCTCTCTCTTTAGAGATATACCTGTCAAATGGACCAAACTACCAGACAACTTCTTAGAGTTCTAAAGTAAAGATTCAGTCCAGTGGTATAATTCTTTTAAGAAAAGTAGTATTAACTTGCCTTCATTCAATAATATTAGAGGTATGGTGCTAATTCTGAAGGACAACTGTACATTATATATTATAGTTGCTGAGTTTAATTTGCTCCAGATTATATAGTGTAATTTTCTACATAATTAACCTGGGTAGCCAAATAAACTTAGCTAACCCCGGTAAACAGAAAATAAAGAAAATGTTTAGTTCTTATTTCCATTGTATTTTGATATACCTCTAAGTGTATTTCACTTTGTCCTTTTGATACATTCGTAATAATTAATGTATGCAAGTGGGTCAAAGTCTTACATGTAAAAACTGTACTGTTTTTTGACAGTATTTCAAGGGTGTGTTCTACAGGATTTCACCCTTGAGGCATCTGATTTTAAAATTACCTTAAAGAGAAAAACAATAATTTTCTAACTAAAAAAAAATTTATAGTCAAACTCTTAGGAACAGAAAATAGAATGGTGGTTGCCAGGGGCCAGTGGGAGGGGGCAAGGGGGAATTAGTTGTTCAACAGACGTAGAGTTTCAGTTCTGCAAGACGACAAAGTTCTAGAGACATGTTGCATAACAAGGTTCATAGTTAACATTACTGTACTATACTCTTAAAAATAATTAAAATGGTAAACTTTATATTTTTTACCACAATAAATAAACACACAAAATTGGGATATGGGTAAACCAAATACTATGATGTATATATATTTCTATGCCACTTAGTTTGGGAAATTATAATTGTTGGGGAAATTTAAGAAAGAAGTATTATCTCACTGGCAAACCCTTAAGGTTTCAAAACTAAAGTATTTAAATATAGAGACTGAACAACTCTCCTCCATGTTGCTATTTTTTCTGCCCACCGGTCTCTCCGAAGACTTCTGATGAAGTTTAAAGCACACAGCTTTGTTTGCTTCTTTACCCCGCAAAGGCAGTGGTTATAATTATTTGAATCCCTAATCTGTGTTAGTACCACTTAACTAAAGGAGTTCTGAAGAAATCCCTAGAAAGAGAAGGCAGTGCTCTTGGTGCTGTTGTTTTTCACACTGAATATCTTGAGCTCAAATAATTTAGTATTTGGGGACCACCAGGGGAGAAGAGTCTGCCAGAGACTAAAGTCAACCCGAGCAAAGCAGAGCCAAGAGAAAGTGAGAAACTAAATTCTCATGATACATTTTAAGTCTCTGGGGTCAGACATGCATTATCCCAGCTTTCCCGCTGAAATGATGTGAGCTGGAGAAATCTATTTATTGCTTAAGCCATTTTAACTTGTATTTCTATCACTTGCACCAAAAGTAACTTGACTAATGTGGGTTCTATGCAATAGCTCTGCATCCTTAAAATTCATTTACCCCCAGTGGCTCAGAACGTCAGCCTGTGCACCAAAGGGTCTAGGGTTTGATTCCCCGTCAAGGGCACATCGATGTGTCTGTCACATCGATGTTTCTCTCTCTCTCCCTCCCTTCCACTCTCTCTCTAACATCAATGGGAAAAAATACCCTTATTCCTCAGGTGAGGATTAAAAAATATATATATTCTTGGGTAAGGATGAACAACAACAAAAATATTCATTTACCCCCTTACCTACTTCAAGTTGAGTTCTGTAATTTAAACTTGAGTGATATAAAAATCAATACCAGAAGTGGTATCATTATTTTAGATCATAAAAGAAAACGGACAACTAGCTGAGCTGTGGCTAGGTTGGGGGTGTGGGGCAGTGAAGATTCCTGCATTGTGGGGTGAGAACTTAAGATTTTTTATGTAGATGTAAAACAGTTGTCTAAGTTGTTTTATTTAGTCCCTTGGGCTCAAGGCATATAGCCATGGAGGCTTTAGAGGAATTAGGAGCAAAATGTCAACAATGGGTACCAGTATGTCAGTTTTTAATTTATTCATTTTTAGCTCTAAATTTACCTGCTGTGTGAAAATGAATCTGAGCCCTTCAATTATTTTTCAGTTGCCAGCTGGCACAATAGTAAGATTTGCCAATAGAGGACACTAGAGGGAAACTGCAGGAGGAAAAGGGCTGCAATTTCTCTCTGATGCCCTCTATTGGCTAATCTTCTGCAGTGCCCTGTGGCCCGCAGCACCCTGCAGAGAAGCTTCCTCCAACATCCCTGTGGATGGTACTGTAGCAGAAAACCTCCCATGAGATTCTTCTTGTGAACAGATAGTTTTCCCTGGGACCCTAGAGGATAGATTTCCAGCAAATTCTGACATCATCGCAACACAGTGACTTCTCTGCCATATAGTGAGCCTCGGCTGGGACCTCTCCAGCAAGGCCTGGATCTTAGCCCTACTGATGGTGGTAGTGGAGCCCTTCTTTGGGTACTCTATTTCAACCCTACATTCCTTTAAAAAAAAATTGAACACTTCACGAATTTGTGCTTCATCCTTGCATAGGGGCTATACTAATCTTCTCTATATTGTTTGAATTTTAGTATAGAGAGTGAACACTCAACCCTATATTCCTTAGTTTTCTCTACTTCTTATGCCAATCTATTAAAGTTAAAAATTATTTATATTAAATTTTCTCAGTTCAAATTACTCTGTCTGTTTAAATTTCTCTTTCCTGATTTGACCCAGACTGATAAATCAGGTTATGCTGATTTTCCCTGAGTGCCAACAAGAAATTTGCATGCTCCCTTCAAGATTTTCCTGGATGTGGGTAGAGAAAAGGAAGAGGTAGGAGTTGAGAATGCTGAGGCCCAAATCGAGTAAGTAAGTGTTTGCTGGCCTGAGGTGCAGAAAGCTTGTTCTCTGATTCACTTCCCTTTCTGTGTATAAAATTGAAATGCTGACAGAAAACATAAAATCCTGGCAACTAGAACGGGAAGGAATTAATGGAGGATTTGGAGTACCCTGAGCCATACCACAGTGGGGCTCCCTTCCAGACAAACAGGACGGCACTGCCATTGCAATGTACACGGAAATGGAATTCAGTTTGGGGGTGGGTGATATTTTAGAAGACAAAGAAGGGCTCTCTGTCAGCACAGCCAACTTTCTTCATTCATATTGCCCTGAGACAAAATTTGTCAAACAGAGTAAACTGGGTATGTATTGCCCCCAGAGTTACTGCTGACAAACAGAAAATCTATGAGTACAGCCTTATTTTTGCCTTTTCAATTCAACAGCCCTACTGACATAACAAAGTTTTTGGTGTTTACTTTTAGGAAGTTCTCCTAAAATGAAACTGATAGACAGGTAACAGTTAGAATTTATTAGAACTGTAGGCTCAGTAAAAACCCAACCTGTGTAACAGGCCTATGATCTATTAAAATCCATGGGGTAGAATATCATAATTCCTTAGAAAGCCTCAGGCCACTTTTGTACCCCAATACCTTCAACAAAAAATTGCAAATGAGATGTAACACTTCTCTCTCCCCAAACAGGGTCAGCTGCTCTAATGTTCTTTTAGGTGTTTCCCTGGCAACAGAAATGATGCCAGCAGGCAATATCAGAGAGCCAGATTGGTTGACAGAATTTTCACCGCTACCAAGTCAGCCAAATGATGCCCATGAAACTCAGTGGTTCTCAGCTTTGCTTCATTAACTCTGTCCAGCAACACATAGTACATATCCTATGGTTTCTTCTCCTTTCTCCATATTCTAAATGGAAGTTTTCATTGTAGTTGTATTTGCTCTGCATTCATGATTTAGTCTAAGGCTGCAGGATTTTTTTTTTTTTTTTTAATATATCTTTGTTGATTTCAGATAGAAAAAGGGAGAGGGGGAGAGAGAGATAGAAACATCAATGATGAGAGTCATTGTTCCGCTGCCTCCTGCAGGCCCCCTACTGGGGATCGAGCCCAAAACCCGGGCCTGTGCCCTGACTTGGAATCAAACCGTGATCTCCTGGATCCTAGGTCGATGCTCAACCACCGAGCCACGCCTTGCCAGGCTAAGGCTGCAGGATTATGAGATGTTAAAAATGGACCAAATTAAGATTCAATTAAAGGTTTAAAGAGTAAGAGACATTGCATTGGAAAAATAGTGGCCTCATGACACTGCCTCTAGAAGCATAGCTAGAAGTTTGGAATTAGATTGTCTCCTTTTGAGGTAGTAAATGCATATGTATTAAAGGGGGAGTGGCTGGAATAACTGAACTTTATGTACAGAAAGAAGGCTGTATGTGTGCTGGAGGGTTCTATTTCCCTAAAAATTATAATTTGTTTGCTTTTTAAAACTGGTGTCAAGCTTGTGCTTCCACTCTTATACTGGAGCTAATCTTGTTATAGTTGCCTTTATCCTGGCTATGAGCTCAGGTTAGAACAATGACCAGAGGATGTCAATAAATGTGTAAAAAAGAGAAAAAAGGAAAAATGAAAAGTAATGAGGGAGGAAGAGAGAAAGATGGAGGGAGAAAGGGGGGAGGGGCAGGGGCTAGTGATCTTTTATCTTTAAATTTCTATCTTCCAAATAAAAATCAAAGAAAACTCGGAACGTGAGTTGATTTGCTGAAATCTGTTGCCATTTCTGGTCCAGCCTAAGGCTCTGTTCTGCTTCTTGGGACAGCAGCATATCTTACTCAGTAAAGCCGCCTCGGCTGCATGCAGAAGGTTTCCTTGTTTGTTCTCTCTAATGACTGACTTTCTCCGCCTGGGTAAGGGAGAAGGCAGCTGCCCCACAGCTTGTGTCACCGCACCTTCCGAACCGAGGCATTCAATAGACTGACTAGAACATGGGGATCTGAATTCCACATTCTTGGGATAATGTGACTGGCATAAGTTGGGACAATATGCACTACTATTCTAATCAACTGTAAGATGGAGGCTGGATTCCACAGGATAAATAGGGTTGCTGGGCTAATAGGAATATTATTAAAAATGAAAACTGTATAATAGTACAGAAAAATACAGTTGACATGAAATTAAATTTCAATACCATGAAAATGCATATTCATAATGACATTAATGAAGGAGCTGAAATTGAACTGTCCCAAACTGGGGTAGACTAAAAAAGGGCAAATTCCTTTATTTTCTATACTTAATCTCACTTTTAAGTTTCCATTTGTGCTAATCTGCAGAGTTGTAAAGAAAGAATTTAAACTTGCAATGGAAAGTAACTCAGTTCCTTCTCTTTTGGAGGATGAAACACTGTTTTGCAGTGTTTCTCTTTTGCCTTCCCTCTCCTAAAGTGTTGATTCAGTTAGGAAAATGGGCCAGGGTTCAATCAGAAAAGTAGAATTCTCAATAAGTAGTTCAAAAGAGGATGCTTCATATGAAACACTAATTACAAAGATGTTGGAAAGACTGAAAGTATGACAGTGAGGCAAACATAAAAGTCACTGAGAGAAGGCAGGGACTATCCAGGAGTAGCTGAGACCACTGAGGGAAGGGAAGGGCGGTCTTGTAGAAGCTGAAACCATGAAAGAAATGAAGCCACTGCCAGAAGCAGAGAGAGAGGGGGTAAAATTCTGTCACCTAAATTCCATTGTGTGGGTGAAGGGGTGCATCCCACACACAAAGCAATTCTTGGATACCAGCTGGGTGCCCTACAATTCAACTGAATTCTAACACTATCTACCTAAAGATAGTGTCAGATCCCACAGGTTTATCTGTCAGTCTTACAAAGCTGCTGTTCCCCCACCTCCATCCCTTCAGATGCCAACTCTAACTGGAAGCCCAGGTTGTCACCTATATTTCTGACTAATTGACTGTAGATCAGAGGCTCCCCATTACCTGCTCCTTTGGTTCAATTTGTTTGGGCAGCTTACAAAATTCGAGAAACCAGTTGACTCACTAGATTACCAGTTTACTACAAAAGGATATTATTCAGGAACAGCAAGATAGAGATGACAAGGGCAAGGTATGGGGAAAGGGGTGCAAAACTTTTTTGCTCTCTGAGCAGCCTACCATTCTCTTTAATCCCCAGCCTGGAAGCTCTGTGAACCCTGTCCTTTAAGTTTTTGGGAAGGTTTCACTACATAGGCATCATTGATTATATCACTGGCTATTTTTAATTGAACTTAATCTCCAGCTCCTCTCTTCCCTGAAGGTCTGGGTATAGACTTAAAATTTCAACCCTTTAATCACAAGATTGCTTCTTCTGGTGACCATTCCCCAGGGGCTTTCCAAAATTCACTCATTTGTTAAAAGACACATTTACTGCTCTTGTCACATGAAATTCCAAAAGTTTTAGGTCCTCTGTGGAGACAAAGACCAATATATATTTCTTTTTATTTTTAAATTAATTTTTAGAGAGAAAGGGGAGAAAGAAAGAGAGAGAGAGATCAATTTGTTGTTCCATTTATTTATGCATTCATTGGTTGATTCATATACATGCCCTGAACATGGATGGAACCCACAACCTTGGCATATTGGGATGATGCTCTAACCAACTGAGCTACCTGGTCAGCCAATATATATTTCTTATTATAAGTCACAATATCAGAGAGGGAGAAATACCTTGTTTTTTTCCCTTTCTTCTAGTTTCTTATCAGTGCCTTTCATTAGCTGAATACAGCAAGAACTCTGTTGGCAAGGAAAAACTGGAAAGTGTGTAAGGGTGAGCTCCAGCAATACAGCAGAACAGGGGACTATTGGGGAAATGGATCTGAGAGTCAAGAAGCAAATGCCCAGCTCAGACACTTTGAACTACAAATAACAGAAAAGCCAACTGAGAATGGCTTAAAGTAGAAGGGCTTAACATAGGAGGTAGGGCAGTTTCAGTGTTGATTAATTAAATGGCTCAACTACATCAAGGATCTACATTCTTTCCACCTTTCAGCTCTGTCATCTGCAGTACATTGGCATACTGTTTTCATGGTTTCATGATGGTTGCAGAGTTCCAGGCAGCACAGATAGACAGGATAACATCCAGACATAGCACGGAATTGTTTGTTCCTATTTGTCTGGTTTTTGATCAGTGAAGTACTTACTAAAGCCCCTCAGAATTTCTCTCACAACCTCCTTGGTCATAACTGAGTTACATGCCCATGCCTAAATCGCTGGCAAGAAATGGAAATGGAAATGGCCCATCCATATTGGCCCAACTCAATCGTGGCTTTTTCCCCTTGAGCTGGGAATGAGTATTGCCCCTAAAGCACATAGCTGGGAAAAAAGAGAGAAGATACCTGAAGAATTATCAGGATTTGTTACAGTGGGGGATAGAAGCAGCGTTTAGGAATGTTTGTTGATAGGAATGTGGTGCCTGTTATAGTTTCCTTTTCACATTCTTTTTTTTAAAAATATATATTGACTTCAGAGAGAGGAAAGGAGAGGGAGAGAGACAGAAACATCCATGATGAGAGAGTCATCGATCGAGCCCACAACCTGGGCATGTGCCCTGACCGGGAATGGAACCCCAATCGCCTGGATCCTAGGTCGACGCTCAACAGCTAAGCCACGCCTGGCCAGGCCCCTTCCACATTCTTATTCACTTAATCTCCTTTGTACTCAACCTGAGGCATCCATCTGTCTGTTTGTGTTGGGTACGGTGAGGTGGGAAAAAGATGAAATTAGGACTGATTCAATAGGAATGAAAAGAATGTTCATTTTTTAAAAAGAAGTACATTTCCAAAACAGACTTAAAGAATTAAATTGTATGCCTTCAGTGAATAGGTTTATTTATGTACATGGTCAAGAGTAATATTAAAAATATTTAACAACTGGAATCAAACTAACAATTGGCCATTCAGGACAGACTATTGACCAATCGGAAAGGACAAGGCTGAAAAGGACTTGCAGAGCAGTACTTGTGCAAACCAGCTGAATGTCAACACTGCACATGGTACCAATTAAAAAAGATACCAAAGGGTAAGTGAAACATGAGCCTCCTTCCCATTACATCCCCCAGCTTCCCAGTTCACTTCTTCAAAGGCAACCACTTTTACCAGCAAAACAGGCTTTTCATGCTCTGTAGCAAGACAAAGCCAGGCTTTGTCAAGCAAGAACTTAACTTTCTAAATTAATGTATGTATCCCTTTTGGGTGCTAATTACCTGGCTTAGTGGATTTGATTAGAGTTTTGCATATGGGAGGGCCCAGTCACCAGTAAGTGGCAAGAGGAAAAGCCAATTCTTTCCAGCCCAAAGGAATGTGTTTGGAAAAGACAGAGTAGGGGAAAGGTGTGTTAGGTAGGTTAAGAGGAGTGCTGAGATGGGGAGCTGGAAGCACGTGGCCTTACAGGCTATTCAGAACCAACATAGGAGTCCATACTTCATGTAAATCCAGCAACATAGGATGTTTAGATACAGTCTCCCTCCCAGAGTGGCAGAAGCAAGGGCCCCACGGGATGCCATGGACAGTAGCTGTGTTGAGAATACCAGGGCCTGCTAAGGCACCTGCCATGTTAAGGGTCAAAGAACTAGGAGGTGATTGTGGCAGAGATTCAGAGGGTTCTACAGTGATGGTGAGGCTAAATCAACCAGGGCACACAACAAAGCCTTGAGCCAGCTGAGATAGGTCAGAGCAGTCTTCACTAGTAGGTATCAGCAGCAGAATGCCCAGGGTTCATTGCATCTCAGGGAGCAGCTAAAACGAGCCCCGCTGCAGAAACCCTAGCAAGATTTCAAAGGAGACCTTGCAGATCTCAGGACCCAGATTCCCCATTAGTGTCTCAAGTTCAAGTTAGCTAACACTTGTCATCCCTCTCACCCTCCAGGATGCCATTTTGATGGGAGCTGACTGAGAGAGATGGATGAAGTGATTGCTTTAACTTAAAGAAACTGTTTAAATTATTGCAACAGACTAAGTTTATCAAATTGGTCTAAACTTTAGGGTTTTTCTCCTACTGTTCAGAAGCTGGGGACATTTTACTTACACAGCTGAATGTAATTTGAGTAAATCTGTGACACTTCATAAAAATATCAAGTAGTGAGTGTTTCATATGAATTGCTGCCAAGATAGAAGATTGTATTGTTTGGCAATTATGGTTTATTTTTCTAAGTTTAACTCTTAGAGGGTAACTACATTTTCCTTACCCACATTTTTGACAGTCTTCCATATACTGACTTTATGTTTACACGTATGACAAATGACTTCTTAGAATATATGAGGAAGTAACACGTTTGGATTAGGGCATTAGTAATTCTGCCATTACAGAGAAGGAATGAAGCAAGTAAAATTAAAAGTTTACAAAATGGATTCCCAATGAATAAAGGGAAACACTCTATCAGGTAGAAAATACACTTTACTTCCTAAAGTGGTCAATATGAGTGAAATATGATTGGAAATATATTGTAAAAAAGGTGAAATTTGGAATCCAAGAACCATTTTATAAGTGAATTTGAAAAGCACCTGGACTACTGCTGTCAGCTGCCCCTCCCATCAAACGCTCATCCTCCTCCCAGGAAATCTGAAGCCAAAACTAAAGTTCCTGCTTCGCTTCCAATGCTCTTGTTAGGAAGGAGAGGGAAGAAAAATACAAAATGCAGTCTGATAGGGGAATTAGCTGTTCATTGGACAAATAATTCAGTGGGTATTATTCCAGGAATTTTAAGATGCACATTAAGACCCATTTTCTCCATAAGGTTTTCTCTAAGTCCACACAAATCCAATCATTCCACTTCCTATCCTCAATATAGTAACCATTAATGAAAAATGTAATACTTTGGCAAATACCATTTTTTTTTTTCCCTTTCATTTTCTTCTACATTCAAGAGTATAAAGTAGCTTGAAGAAAAGTTCTTAACACCTGCATAACATCTAACATAGTACCAAGGACAATAAATGACAATTGAATTAACTACTCCCTTCAATGGATTCTATTTATGATTTAATTAGACCATGGTGGAGAGTTTTAACACAGCATGGTAATGAAAACTTTATTTTTTCCTGAAGCTAACTGAAGATACTTTATGATATTCCAGATTCTCCCTAGCTCTTTTCATGTGCGTGAGATCCCATCTTAGAGATTTATCAATTATGTGGCTATATCTGCAAATTAAGGGCCCATGAAGAAATAAAAACATGCCCTGGCTGGATAGCTCAGCTGGTTAGAGAGCACTCCCCTGGTCCGATCCCCAGTTAGGGGATCAACCAAGAATCAGCCAATGAACGCATAAGTAAGTCGAACAATAAATCAGTGTTTCTCTCTCCCCGTTCCTATGTTTCTCTAAAAAAAAAAGTCAATTTAAAAAAGCATTGTGAATAACGTTGATGAAATGTCTTGGTCCATTCTTCTCATTTTTCTTCTTAAGCTATTAAAACCCAAAACAATACAAAGGTGTGGGTGCAAGGCTGCATCTGTAGCTGTGACTGATCAGTCACACTGCGTGAAGGGCGAAAACGAAACCTTCTCAAGGGAGTTTTTCTTTTTCTCCCTAAGGATTAAAATTGCATAACGGATATTACTTGCTTCATAACACATCTTGACACCATCAAAACATAATGACTAGGGCCAATAATAAGGACCAAATCTTTAACATTAGGGAATATTCTTTAAGAAAAAAATTCCTGGAAAAAACCAGTATGCTTGAGAGCGGCTGTGAGAGTCGAGGTCGCCGCTGCAGGGAAGCGAGGTGCGGTGCGGGAGGAACCGACAGGTGGGCGCTCAGCCGTTCACGTCACAACGTGCTGAAGGCGCCACGCGCCGTTGCTATGGAGGCGGCTCCAGCCCCACTCCTCCGCCCGAGTTCGTTGCCCTCTAGTGTTGGGAGACCAGCCTGGCAGGCCGCAGGCAGCGCAATGCCACGGGAGAGCTGCTGGAGGGGGCAGTGGGATCCCGGTGCACCGTGAGCCTCGGGCTCGGCCCCGTTTCGGGTCGATGAGCAGCGCGCACGGCGCCCGCCACTCCCCTCCCGGCCTCGGCTGCGAAGGGAGCAGCGGCGGGCTGAGCCCGAGGCCGGCGCGGGAGCACCGTCACCAGGTGCGGGTAGGCGGCTCCATCAGCTGCGCCGCTGCGGGGCTTCCAAGTGAGCCACTACGCCAGAGGAATGGAGAGGAGGGGAATGGAGGGGAGGGGAAAGCAGGGGAGGGGAGGGGAGGGGCGGGGCGGGGCGGTGGCGGTGTTGTACTGGGTAGGGAGCCGTGGGAAAGAGTGGGTTGCAGCGGGGAGCCAGACGGCCGGGGGTTCGGGGTGGGGAAAGGAGCCGAAAAGCCGGGCAAAGGGAGACGGGGAGCGAAGTAGATACAGGGCCAGGGGCGTGGCCGAGGCCGAGTCCTAGAGGATCAGTACTCGCGCCCGAGGCCGCCGCGGCTGGCGGTCGCGCTCTGCAGGCGAAGAGTGGCGGCTCCGTGCGAGCTCCAAGCCCTGCTAGAAGTGAAAGTGAAACCAATCGCTGGTTTCTCCACGGCGGCCGCTCGCCCCATCCCACCTTCCGGTCCTGTCCCGTCCAGTCCGGGTCCAGTCCCGGTGCGGGGAGCAGCCCCGGGGGCGGGCCCTCGCTCCCGCCCGAGTGTGTCCGCGTTCGGCTCCGCCCCGTCCGGACCCCGCCCCCTTCCTGGCGCGAGCCGCTTCCTCACAGGATTCCCCTCCCCCTCTGGGTTCGCGCAGGGAGTCGGGCCCGGGCCGCCACTGCCACCTCGGCCGCTGCCGCCGCCTTGATTCCCCACCCCCGCCATGGCCGAGGACCTCTCCGCGGCCACTTCCTACACCGAAGATGATTTCTACTGCCCCGTCTGTCAGGAGGTGCTCAAAACGCCGGTGCGGACCGCGGCCTGTCAGCACGTGTGAGTAGACGCCCCCTCTTCGGCGCAATGCCGGGTGGTGGTTTAGGCCCCGCATCCCACCCTGGATGCTCCGCTGCGGCCTGACAGGGGCCGAGCTCGCTGCGGCCTGCCCGCCCCGGCGCCGCTCTGCGCGCAGGGCCAGTTCCCGAGGCGTCAGCGCTCCGTCCGCCCTCCCCCGAGCTCGGGGCCTTCTCGCCGCGCCCGGCCCCTCAGCCTGAGCTCCGGGTCTGCAGGTATCCCACGGGGCAGTGCCGAGGCCCTTCCCTGGGTGGCGTCTTCAGGCCCCGGAGGCCAATCTCCTCTCCTCTAGGCCCGGGAGGAATGGCGAGGAACGTGGAGCCTTTTTGTTTCCTAGCAACCTGAGTGAAGGCTGGGTGTTGAGTGTCAAAACCCGCCGAGGTGCCGGCACGGGCCCGCTCGCCCGCTCCTCCGTCAGCTGCCCTGCTTTAAAGTTTCCCCTTCCCTTCCTTCTAGTATCCTAGTCCATCCTTTCCAAAGCTAAGAGCTCTTAACTTACCTCCCAGCCTTGCCTCCCAGAACACCCTTGAAAGTGTTTTGTTTCCTTTAAAATTTAGTGCATATTAGCATGATCTAGGGAGGTGTTTCTCTCATATGTTAAAGTGACAGGATTTCCGGGTATTGAAGCGATAGTTTCCCTTTGTTTTACCCTTCTGCTTATTATTTGGTTATTACTGGGGTGGAGATGAGAAAGGAAGCCTGCTGTTCGGAGGAATTAACTGAAAACAGGGCAGTAACTCTAGCGGTGAGGGAGAACAGGGGGATTAGGTGAGGTGTCATGCTGTTTGATTGGGCGTATTTATAGAAAGAACTTCCATAGACTGCTAGAGCCTCAGTAAGGGTTGTAAGGAGCCCTTCTTGTAAAGGCACTTCTGACATACCTGGCTGCTGATCTTAGTCTCTGGGGAACTTTTTTTTTTTTTTAATCTTCACTCGAGGACATTTTTTCCATTGATTTTTTTCAGAAAGAGTGGAAGGGAAGGAAGAGGGGGAGAGAAGGGGCAAGAGAGAGAAAAACTTCACTGTTTCTCACATAGATTGGTTGCCTCCCCCATGCGGGGGGACCAGGGCCCGGATGGAACCGCGACCCTTAGGTCTGACCACTGAGCCAAACCGGCCAGGGCCCCTGGGGAACTTTGTAAGTAAACATACCAATTCCCAGGCTCCATTCCAAGCCTACAAAAGAATTTCTGGCAGGTGAGGTCTGGAAACCTGTATTTCAAAAGAAAACACTCAGGCTTGAAAGTTCTTGTGTGTTTGCAAGTAGCTGAGAAGAATCAAACAAGTTTCTAAATACATTCTTTCTCTTTTTTTTCTCTCTGCAGTTTTGTAAAGAATGAGTTGAATTTTGGTTAATCAGCAATTTCATTACAATTGTTTCTTGATACCCATTCTGCTCACTCTGATCGTCAATCTTTGTACTGCCTACCTTATTCCTATTCTGTGGTGGTTGTGTGAGCCAAGAGTATGTGGCTTTTTGTGATAGAAGTTATGCCATTTATGTTTTTGTTGTTTAAGGGAGATGAATGACAGTGTGAAATTCCTTTATTATTTGGAGCAGCAAATGCAAATTGTTAGAAAAAAATATTTGGAGGTGCCTAGGGCACAATGTATGTTTTTTAGCCTTTAACCTGTCAGTATTCATTGTCATAACTTGATGCCGTTCCAGTGCTTGTGCTGGCAGTGGGTGGAAGGAAGGGAAGGAATGAAGGGCAAAGTGAGAGGAAGTAAATTTTTTCTGGACAGAATAATTTCAGTTACCCTCTGGGTCATTGACTTTATAGTTATAGAACTCATCTCTAGCTCCCCTCAAAATTCCAAGCAGTTTGCTCAAGTCTACTTACATTGTGGGACATTTAAAATCAGACTGAAATTTGGCTTGATCTCAAGGCTATGAAAAAGAGAGTGGGGATGATTGTTGAAGACCTTTCTCAAATCAGCTCACTGGGCTTGGATGTGATCAGACTAGATACAGAAAGAAATATAGAGCAGATTTTGTTTAAAAGAGGAATGAACATTGCTCTAACACCCTCCTTCATCTCCTCTCTTTCCCCTGCCCTCCCCCCCCCCAAACCCCATAACACAGTTGTTCTAGATTCTGGCTGAACAATGAATTCAAGAAAGCACAGGGGGAAGAAGTTTTGTTTGGAAGGGATGGTGATAATGGTGGAGCGGGCCTGATTGAATGAAAGGAGTGTGGAGGGGAAATAGAATTCTGTTTTAAATAATCTAGTTTAAAATATCATTTGCTCTTCCCTTTTCACAAAAGACAAACCTGTGCCTTTAAACAAATTTATAGTTAGCTCCAAAGTCAGTTTTTGATTGATGGGTAGTGAGAGATGAAGTGATAATGGCTTTGGGGCACTGTAGCACTGTGGGTCTGTTAGAAAATAAAAAATTTTCACTCCCATTTCAACAGCAAAGTATTTGCCCACTACTGTCTATTCTAGTCAAAGAGCAAGTTCCTTATCGTTAGAATAACTACCAAAATATAAATTCCCATTTAATCCCAGTCCATTCCTTCAAACAGCAATTGTTGAATGCTTTCTTTTCTTTCTTTTTTTTTTTTAAATATATCTTTATTGACTTCAGGGAGATGAAAGGATAGGGAGAGAGAGATAGAAACATCAATGATGAGAGAGAGAGTCATTGATCGGCTGCAGCCCACAGCCCGGACATGTGCCCTGACTGGGAATCGAACCCTGAACGCCTGGATCCTAGGTCGACGCTCAACCACTGAGCCATGCCCAGCTGGGCTGTTGAATGCTCTGTATGTCAGGTAGAGGGAATACAAAGTGTTCTTTCCCTGGAGACTATTAGTAGTCTAATGGAGAAGACCTACACATGAATGTGATTAATATGAAAGAGATTTAGGTAGAAAATTTTATGCGAGCATTGAGAACAGGTATTTAAATCAGCCTATGAGTATAGGGGAGATTTCCTGAATGAAATAATACTTTTAGGTCAGAATTGGTATTCAGGGTTTGTTGGGTAATACCTGGATTAGGTTTATAGCGTATGCAGAGGCAAGCAGGGATTACAGAAGATGACTATTATCTGGACTATAAAGTTTGGCTGAAGCCAAAGGATAAGTGTAGTGGATATAGAGCTGAGAGATATTGGCAGGAACTTACTTTGTAAGCCAAAACTTTTTCCTGAAAGCCACAGAGATGAATTCAATAACTTTTGGCAGGGGAGTAACATGGTCACATTTCAGTTTTTAAAAGCTCTCTTTATTTATTTATTTATTGTAATTCAGAGAGAGGAATGGAGAGAAAAATAGATTTCTTGTTCTACGTTTTTAAATTGATTTTTAAAAAATATATATCTTTATTGATTTCTGGGAGAGGAAGGGAGAGGGAGAGAGATAGAAACATCAATGATGAGAGAGTTATTAATCGGCTGCCTCCTCCATGCCTCTAACTGGGGATCCAGCCTGCAACCTGGGCATGTGCCCTGACCTGGAATCGTATTGCAATGTCCTGGATCCTAGGTCAATGTTCAACCACTGAGCTATTGATTGATTTTTTAGAGAGAGAGAAACACTGATTTGTTGTTCCACTTGTTTATGCATTCATTGGTTGATTCTTTTTTAAAAAAAATGTTTTTATTGATTTTGGAGAGAGAGGAAAGGAGTGGGAGGGAGAGAGAAACATCGATTGGCTGCCTTCTGCACTCCCTCTACTAGGGATAAGCCTACATCTCAGCATGTGCCCTGACTGGGAATTGAAAACCCCGCAACCTCTCAATGCATGGTACGACGCTCAACCAACTAAGCCACACTGACCAGGTCTATCAGTTGATTCTTATATGTGTTCTGACTGGGGATCGAACCCACAACCTTGGCTTATTGGGACGACACTCTAACCAACTGAGCTACCTGGCCTGGGCTAGTAATTTCTCTTTAGTACAGGGTCCACCTTGTTAGTGGTGTAACTAGTTAAGAGGCCATCCATTGCTGTGTCAGAGAGAGAAATGATTAGAACCTGAATCAAGGTAATGATACTGGTACTGGAGAGAAGAAAATTTTGACATTTTAAGGCTATGGTGTAAGATTTGATGAATATATGTTCTTTAGTTAGGTGTAGGTCTGGGTTACATGGAGCTAAAACTGTGAATATGGACATACCCACAGAAAGAGTATATAAGTTGAAAGATAGCAGAGGGCCTAGGTAGAACAAAGTGCTGGAGAATACATTTTAAAATATGGAGTGAAGAAAAGTACAGTCTGAGAAAGAATGGATAGAATAGGAAAAAATATCCTTGGGTGAGGGTGAGGATTAACAAAAAAATATTGTAATTGAGCTTGTATTCAGAGTAAATTTTAAGAAGGTACAGACTGGCATAGCATAGTAGTAAGGTATTTATCTCTTTTGCTATTTTCCTTTATAATCTTCCAAGATTCTTTGAACCAAACCTCCTTTCTTTCCTTTTGTGACTAGTCAAGGAAATAAATAACTCTTGTACACTGTTAGAAGTAAGTGCCATTACAATGAAAATCATGTATAATAACAAGGCGATGCCTTGCCAGACTCTTAAAAATGGAAATCTAATCTGCTTTTAGGCATCTCTGTAAGGAGGCATCTTTTAAAATAAGCTAATATAGATCAAGTTCTGTTTTTCATTAAGCACAGATTTAAATGAGACTCCATTAACCTACCTTGGATTATCCAGTCCTTGAGTTTTCAGTTTATAGTTCTTATAATTTTAACCACTTTATTGATATCTTGTTGTTTGAGCATATATATGTTAAATAATTGTTTTTTCTACAGATCTGTTATAATTCTAAAAGCCAGGCTTATATGGGCTCTTGCTGATTTAATTATAAATGGCTGCTCTAGACCATTTTTTTTCTTTAATTTTTAAAATTATTTTTTGATTTTTTTTTTTAGAGAGAGGAAGGGGAAAGAAGAAGAGAGAGAGAGAGAGAGAGAGGGAGATATTTCTTATTCCACTTATTTATGCATTCATTGGTTGTTTCTTGTATGTGCCCTGACCAGAGATCAAATCTGAAACCTTGGCCTATCAGGGATGACACTCTAACCAACTGAGCTACCCAGCCAGACCTCCCCCCCCCCCCCCCCCCCCCCCGCCAATGGGGGATTATCTTTTTTTCTTAAGGCTTTTTTTTTCTCCTTTTTCCAATTTTCACCCAGGATATGTTTATTGATTTGAAAGAGAGAGAGAAACATTAATGTGAAAGAGAAACATTGATCGGTTTCCACATGCCCCGACTGGGGATGAAGTCTACAACCTAGCTATGTGCCCTGACCAGGAATCAAACCCGCAACCTTTTTGGTGTATGGGACAACTCTCCAACCAACTGAGCCACGTGGCTGGGGCTTTCTTAAGATTTTTAAGACTATGACATAATTTTAAAAAAACACTATGCTGTTTAATTATATAACAGAAAATGGATTTAATTTTAAGTCCTGAAGACCAACTTAAAATGTCTGATTTTTTTTTTTAAGTTCTCATTATTTGGGGAATGATTTTGATTATAGACTAGGAGGATAAAAGGTGCCAGATTTTACTAAAATCAGCATGATGGATGGGAAAGTTTTACTCTCTTAACATCTGTTGATCAGCCTTTTGTTAAGAGAGGAGAATGGGTAAGAACAGAAATTCATCTAGCATTTGCTAGTTTAAAGTTGAAAGAAACTTGAATAACTTTTAAGTTTCAGAGTGTAAGTTAACTTGTACTATCCTAAAGACACAGGATCCTTTGATATGTGAAAACAATTTTAGTAATCTTGATTTATACCCTTTTCCCTCCCCCTTGTACTTTGTTTTGAAATAAGCTCTGTTTAGCAGATTCAGATAGCCTAGCCAAAGAGAGATGAGAAATAAGCAGTTTTATCAATATGTGTTTGGCTCTACAGAGGAAGGAACAGTCCAGTTGCAGATAGAAGACATGAATAACTTTCCTTTGTACCTCTTATCATAGCTTATAATCAACATTTTTGGAACCAGATGAATTGACTAATGTCATTCTCATTATTTAGACTGTAAGCTCTATAAAGGTAGTACCCCAGGTCTACTTTTACTTACCCTAGTCTACTATATGCATTCAGTATCGAGTAAAGGGATGAATGGGTTTGTGTTGAGAGAGCACAGCTTATAGCTGTATCGCTTCAAGTCATTTAACTCCTTTTATCCTGTTTTCTTGTCCGTAAAACAAGGGTAGAATCATGTTACCTATTTCATAGGGTTGTTGCAAGGAACAAATGAGGTAATGTTCATGAATAATAATATTGTATGTGTGTTTTACAGTTTTCAAAATTCCTAAAAATACATAATTATTTCATTAGTTTAATAATTACAGGACCTCACACAAAAAGCTAGATTTAAAAAAAAAAATTTGACATACAACATTGGCATTTATTTTTTGCTCATAAGACTACAGATCAGCTGTGGTTTGACTGATAACAGGCTGGTTCCTCTGGGCTTGACTCCAGGCTCCAGGCTGCTTGCAGGCCTGCCCCACATGCCTGTAATTCTTTTGGAGTCGGTAAACCACCTGGGGCTTGGTCTTCCATGCTGAAGTTCAGGAAGCAAGCCCAAGTGGGAAAGCATATTTCCAGCCTTTGTTCATATTCCATTGACTGAAACAAGTCACATAGCCATGCCCAATAGCAATCTCAAGGAGAAGTGTGTTAGTTAGTTACTATTATGGTGGGAGGGGTGGCAAGTGAATCCTTGCTGAACAAAATTCTTACTAGCACACTAAGTTACGTCACACAGCCTTTTCCTAATTTCTACCTTGGTGAATGTTATCCTGTGGTGTCTGGCAGTCTTAGTATATAGTTGTCCCCCTTTATCAGTGGGGGATAAATTCCAAGATTCCCAGTGGATTCTTGTAATCATGGATAGTATTGAACCGTATATACAATGTTTTTTCTTATATAGACATATCTATGATAAAGTTGAATTTATAAATTAGGCACAGTAAGAGATTAATAACAATAATATACTGTAATAAAAGTATGTGGATGACTTTGGGGCCATTAGTAAGTAAAGTAAGGGTTTCTTGAACACAAGCACTGCTGTACTAGGACAGTTGTTCTGGTAACCAAGATGGTTACTCTAATGGGTGGGGAGCATATACACAAAAAACTAGATGATGATTATAAATAGAAAGGCATCTATTTCAACTTTTTTTGGTCCATATATTGAATACTGAAGGAATTGTGGCGAATGGAGAATATTGTAATTCATAATTATAAAGGTATAAAGGGAATATGACTGTGTCCCACAATCACTGTTACTTATATATCCTTCCAGTGATGTGTATATAAACAAGGTTGTAAATATTATTTTCTTGTTTTTATACGAAGAACAGTATACTGTATGCATTCTTTTATACCTTGTTATTTTCATGTTACTATGTTGGAGATCATTCTGTACAGTACATAGAGGGCCTTCTTCTTGTTTCTTTATTGGTTGTAGAGTTTTCATTCGTTCATTCAGCCAGCATTGCCTTTCCATTATGTACCTTGCAGGACGTTTGGTCCTGTCCAAAACATCTATGGAGATGTCCATGCCAGTTCATTTACCTAACCCCATGTGCCACTACCAGCTAGGCTATAGAAGTAAGAAAGGTTAATAGTGGCAATACAGATGAGTTTGTGTACTGTTCTGTAGTAGACCTATTCATGTCCCGTGGAACAACATCATTGATGTACATCAATGTGAGACAAAGCCGATAATGGTGCATTCTTTCATTTTTTAAGGGGAAGGAATGGAGGTCTAGTGTGAGATCACACAGCTGCTAAATGATATATTTATTTTTCATATATTATGTTAAAAAATTGTAAAGCAGTCTTGAGTGTAGTTTCTTTCATATTCCCATCTAGTCCTGTGATTAGTCTTATACTCTGAGAAATACACATATAGTTTTTAAAATTCTGAGATTTATGTACATGTATATAGCCTAACTCATTTAACCTAAATGCATATCTGTAACCACTTGTTTGTGTTTAATCATAGAAATGAAAAGACTTTTTTTGTAGTTAACATGTCACAAATGTTTGGTTTAGTTTTTGTAGAAAATGTTTCCTGACTGCAATGAGAGAAAGTGGAATACATTGTCCTCTCTGTCGTGGAAATGTGACTAGAAGAGAAAGAGCATGTCCTGAACGGGCCTTAGACCTTGAAAATATCATGAGGAAATTGTCTGGTAGCTGCAGATGCTGTGCAAAACAGGTATAGTAAATGTGACATAGTTCTTGGAAGTCAAGTTTCTGCTCTGAAGTTCCTTTCTGAATATTCTTGGTGGGTGTTGTTTCGAAAGGAAAGAAGTTATTTAGATTGGGAATTGGGGTGGAAATGCTAAAAAAAGCTATGGCTATAGATTATAAACTTATTGAGAACAGGGACTGAAAGAAACAATCTCCGAATTTGTCATAATTTTTATCATTCCCCCCCCCCAAAGTAAGTATTCATTTATTATCTGCTAAGTCAACTAAATGAGCAAACTGGCATTTAACTCACTTAAACCCCATTCTGGTACATGTTCAACCATTAAATAGTTTTTCTGATGGTAGGTATCATCATTGCAGTTTTGCACATAGAAATGACCAAATGGATTTGTGTAGTTAAGAAACTCATTAGCTGCCCACTTTACTTGTATATTATGTGTTTTATCTAAGAAATCACAAATTATCTGGCAGAAGACTGCTTAAATTTTATGGAACAAGTGGGAAAATCAGGTATTGACAAATAACTGACATTAATTCTTCAATCTGGCTTTTATTGTTCTATCATTTGGAGAGTGAAATGGGGAAGTGTAGTTAGACTTTGAATATACCCATGTATTTATAGATTTATGCAGCCACTTTTTCAAACAGCTAATACAGTCAGTGAGTAAAACCAGTTGCTGTTTCATGCATTCATACAAGTCAGATCTGTGTTTTCATCTCTTTGAGGAAGGTCTTAACTGACAGGGCAATAAAGTAAATCTGGAAAATACACTTGAGAGATTTTTGGCTCTATATCTCACTGAGAAACTGAAAAGTATTCCAAGTATTAACTGAGAAACTTAATTTTTTTAAAGTGCTTTCTAACTACGAGGTTTCTATGAGGCAACCTCGTAGTACTTTTATCTATTATTGGTAGTGTATGGTTTCAAGTGTAAAATTATTTGTTAATATTTTTGGCGGTGAGTTTACAGACAGATGGACTCTTCTCTATTGTTTCTGCATCTAATGGACAGAAACGGATTAAAATTAAATCATTTACTTAAAAAGAACCTCTTGTTTAAATGGGATATTTAGTTATCTGTTTTTATCTATTTTTTCCTTTTTTGGCAGTATCTCAACTCTTGTAAGTTCTATTTTAAATTAAAAGTCACATTACATTTTAATCAATTTACAGATTAAATTCTATCGCATGAGACATCATTACAAATCTTGTAAGAAGTATCAAGATGAATATGGTGTTTCTGCTATCATTCCAAACTTTCAGATCTCTCAAGATTCAGTAGGGAACAGGTAAGCAGTATTTATTCTTAAAAAGATAATTTTTATAGTTGAAATGGAAATTGTTTTGGGAACTATATGATAAGGTGTGTTTTGTTTTGTTTGTCTATGTTTTTAAAGTAAATGATAGAACTATATCATTTGTATATTCAGAAGTTTGTTTGACACATGAAAGATTTACATCTGGGAAATCAACTTTATGATATACTTAAGCTTATGCTATTTAAAAATCATTTTAGGCCCGGCTAGGTGTGGCTCAGCCGTTGAGCGTCGACCTAGGATCCAGGCGATCAGGGTTCGATTCCTGGTCAGGGCACATGCCTGGGTTGCGGGCTCAATCAATGACTCTGTCATCATTGCTGTTTTTATCTCTCTCTCCTTCTCCTTTCCTCTCTCTGAAATTAATAAAGATATATTTAAAAAAAAAATCATTTTAGGAAATTGGACACTTTTTTGAATAAAAAATTGACTTGAGAGATGAAGGTTATTTTCTTTTGCAACTGAAATTATTTAAAAACTAGAAAAACATTCCTTTCAGTAATGTATTTATAAACTGGAATCTTCTTTTTTGTTTCCTAAGAAATAGAATTGTTTGAGATTTTTACTCTGATAATAAAATGTCATATAAAAGTTAGACCTGGTACTAGTAAATTCTTAGTTCTCTTTTAGTCTCACATTTTTAAAAACTAGGTTTTGGCTTGATTTGTATCTTATTGTCTCAAATTTCTTTACATTAGACATTTTATTAAATGTATTTCATATAGAAGAATGGCCCAAATGCCTGTGTGGTTTGAAAAATAGTAAGTACCTAGTTATCCACTAACCTGGGTAAAAAAATATAATATTTCTTAGCACCTTAAAATCTTTTGAACCCATGACCATCTGAATCCCATATGCCCAAAGGTAACCACTATCCTCCTTTTCCAGCCATTCCCTTTTGTTTATAGTATTACCACCGCTGCATGTATTTGTAACAATGAAGTGTTTAATATTTAAAAACTCAGTAGCAAGCACACATACAATTGCGTAAAGAAAGACAGTGTAGGCAGTATTATAGAAAGGCCCCAGGAGGCAGTATGCTAAACAGAGACTCTTAACATTTTATTTTAGTAGCAATTCATTTCATATGTTGCTAATTTTTGTAATTTAATCACTTGTACCACAGTAGGCTTTTTCCCTACTCCTCAGTCAAAACTGTTCTGGTAAAAGGCTTTAATACTTTTCTGATTGTCTAATCTGCAAAATCCTTTTATGTTCTCATTTATTTGACTTAGTAGTGTCATTGGATGAAATTGGTCACTTCTGTCTTGTGATATTTGTTTCCTTCATCCCTTATTGCTTTCTTTATTGTTGTACTTATGTACTGAAATTACTCTAATTTGTTATTAATTCAGTAGATTATTCTTAAGTGCAGGGATGGTATTCGTGCTGCTTAACATTGTATCTCCAGCTCTTAGCAGAGTTCCTAATACATGTGATTTGTACAATCACTGCTATTAAATGACCAGATTTTCTTTTTTTTAAATACATCTTTATTGATTTTAGAGAGAGGAAAAGAGAGGGAGAGACAGATAGAAACATCAATGATGAGAGAGTCATTGATCGAGCCCGCAAGCCGGGCATGTGCCCTGACCGGGAATCGAACCCCGGTCGCCTGGATCCCAGGTCGACGCTCAACCACTGAGCCACGCCTGGCCAGGCATGACCAGATTTTCTTCTCAGGAGATATGCGTTCTTCCTTTTTACTCCTCAAATTGAATTGGTCATAGGTGCTGTTGATCCCTAATAGTAGTATTCCTCATCTATTCTTTTCCTTTCTATTGTTACTTCCTTAGCTCATGCCCTCCTCTAATATGTTGTATGTACTCTTGCTAAAGTGATATTTTAGAAGTGCAGTTCTGATCTCTTTCTCCCTGTCCTTGTACCTTTCTCCCTATACCTTGTAATGATTTCCCATGACCCCATAATAGTGTTTCTCATCCAAGATCCCATGGTTCACTAAGGGCTTTAAACTACCTAAACTGCTAAATTTTTGTTTATACACATTTTTTTCTGTACAGAAATGTCAAGATTTTCAAGGGATTCCATGATTTAAATCCAAAAACTGGCTTATAAGACAAAATTTCTTATTCTGAAGTCCTTTCTTATCTGGCACTTGCATTTCTTTTTAGCCTTTATCTTTCTTGGCTTTCCATCATTGCATCATTTGCCTTGGCCATGTTGAGTTATTTGCATTATACCCTTGCCACCCTTGAGAAGCAATATAATTTAGTGGTTAAAAATGAAGGGTTTGGTCCTGGCCCATGTGGCTCAGTTGGTTGGAGTGTGGTCCTGTACACTGAAAGGTTGCGGGTTCGATTCCCAGTCAGGATGCCTACAGGGAAGCAACCAACTGATGTTTCTCTCTCTTTTTCTGTCTCTCTCTCTCTTTCGCTCTCATTCCTCCCTCCCCGTCTCTCTAAAAAAAATCAATAAACATATACCGAGGTGAGGATTTAAAAAAAAAGAAAAAGACAACTTTGGAGCCAGACTGCCTAGGTCCCAGGCTCTGTCACTAATGGTATAAATTTGGCAAGAAATTGTACCTCAGTTTTCTCATCTGTTTAAAAAAAGTGGGTGGTGGTGAAGACACTGTTAGCACCTCATTGGGTTAGGAGTCAATAAATAGGTTAATACAGGTAAAGCATATTGAATAGTACCTTCTTTGGTAAATGTTAGTTTTTAATCATCATCACTATCATCATAATTACTCTCTTACCTACATACTTTTTACCAGTAGTGCTCCCTTTCCCTACCACCTCAGCCCATGCTTTGCCAGCTGGTAGACTTTTTCTTCTTTTGAAGACTTAGACCAAATGTTAGGTACTCTGTGAAATCTTTCCTGGCCTCTAGAATTTCTTCCTCTTCATAGAACTGTTCTTATGCTCCAGCTAGACCCTCTAATACTTTATATTATTTATATTTATTTTTATATTACATTTATGCTTTTTTTTTTTTTTTAAATCTGGAAAGGGGTTATTCATATTTATATCCTATGCAAATTCTAATTGCAATTGAAAAATGGAGTTTGTATTTGAATTTTTTGTAAGGAAATTGGTGAATGAAGGAAAAGAAGGTTTTTTTGTTTTTGTTTTTAAATGGTAGGGGCCCTGGCTGGGCATCTCAGTTGATTAGAGCATCATCCCCATGCACCAAGGTTTTGGATTCCATTCCCTAGGCTCAGGGCACATACAAGAATCAAAAACAAATGCATAAATAAGTGGAACAACAAATCAGTGTTTCTCTTTCTCTCTCTCTCTCTCCCCCCTACCCCCTCCCTTCCTCTCTCTCTAAAAATCAACCAATAAAGTCTTTTTAAAAAGGTAGGAAATATAAGATATGAAGCCAGCCAGTATATAGTGCGGATCTTGTGAGGTAGTTTGAGGAAAATTTAGTAAAGGAACTATTTTCACAGAGTAGGGTACCAGATACACTATGTGAGAAGGTTCTGGGAAATCACAAAGAATAGTTATATATTCTGAGCCTACTGAAAACTGGAAGGGAGGAAGTAGATACCAGAACTTGGAGAAAGAAAGCTGTACGGAGAGAGCAGTTGGGGAGGGATTCAGTTAGTTAAGGCAATTTTCCTGGAAAGGATTCTGGGAAATAAGTATCTCCTAAATTTCCTCTTGTTACATACAGCTGTACTTTAAAGACCTTCAGTGTAGGCTATCGCTTGCCTTATTGTAGTTTATTCTTATTAAAGCTTTCTTTCGGGGCTTTTCTGTGATATTCTGGTTTAAGCTAGGTGTGGTGGCAGAATGGACAAGATGTATATATTCAGGAAATTCTCTATGAAGATTATTTCTAACAGCTACACTTTTGGTAAACTTTATTTTGGAGAGTTTAAAGTTTCTACTCTTTGTTGTTAAGTAACTGGAAAGCAGATATATTTTATATTGTTGATTAAGAGCAGGTCCATAAGCTGTAGTTAATAGTTGAGCAGGGTTTGGTGGCATCTTATGAGGATTCATTACTTTAATAAAGACCTTTCTCAGCAAATTCAGAGGACCATCTCAAAATAGAGCCTGTGTTTTCTTAGAATATAGTTTTCAGTATTCTCTCATAAGTACAAATGGGTGATTTAAACTTTAAACTCTGGATTCTGGTTATGGAAATTCTTAAAGTGACATTTACATGTACCTATCTCAGTAGTAAAAAATTTTCAAAGTAAACCCATTGATCATTTCATTATTCAACATACATTTATTGTACCTTCTGAAATACAGGGATGGGTTAAACAGACACAACCCCCTTTTCCATATGTATATATAAGCAGTATAACTTCCAATTGGGTAATTGACAATAAACTAGCACTAGTTTCAGTCAGATCATTCAGGGTAGAACCATAACTGTAAACTAATAAATGTTGGAGGCTGTTTAATAAAATTATCACATTGGCCTGGGTAGTTTCTCATAATAATTGCATAGCAGTGCTATTTGTTTTACTAACACAATAAAATTCTGCTTTTAACATGTAAGACTGTATCTTTCTGTTTAGCCCTGAGAAGGGAAGAGGAGGATGCATGTGATCTTGAAGATGAACCAAAACACATTTCTGTTTTATCTTCCCTGGAAATTATTTGGTCTGTTTGAGGCTTTTTCTACTAATTTCGGTTTTTTGTAAACATTAGTAACTGGATATCAGTAAGCTCATGCAGTTTAGTCCAAATACAGTTCTTCACAAAGACTGAAAGAATGAAAGTAGCAAGCAGTCATACATTGTTCCTAAGATATTTCTCTCCAAGGTGTTGAGCATTTTAAGTGGCTAAATAATTATTAAGGAATCTGGTCAAGTATTAGATAAAATGCCCTTTCTGATTTATTGGCATTCTTTATAGATTCTAGATAATAATTCTTTATTCCCTGCATTGCAAATATATTTTTTTAATCAAAATTGAAATGTTTTTTGCTCTTTTGTAAAACTTATACATATAGAACTTGAGATTTTTCTTCATATTCTAAAAAGACTGGAAATGAGATACTCTAGTATTTTGAAAACTTTGCTTTAGGGAATATCACAATTTAACTTAGCATAAAGTGACATAGTCATACATACTTTTTTTTGTTATAGTAAGGATACTTAACATGAGATATCTACCCAGATTTTTAAGTGTACAATATGGTATAATCTATAGGCATAATGTTGTACAGCAAATCTCTGGAACCTATTTTGCACATGTTGATTACCAACTCATTTCCCTTTCCCCTAGCCTCTATCAACCATCATTCTATTCTTTGCTTCTAAGAGTTTGACTATTTAATTATTTATTTATTTATTTTTGTTAATCCTCACCCTAGGATAGTTTTTTTCCATTGACTTTTAGAGAGATTGGGATGGAGGGAGGGAGGGAGAGAGAGAGAGAGAGACACATCGATTAGTTGCTTCCCACACACACCCCCAAGCAGGGCCGGGGGATGAAACCTGCAACCCAGGTATATGCCCTTGACTAGGAATCAAACTCGAGACCCTTTGGTCTGAGGTCTGATGCCCTTGACAGGGAATCAAACTCGAGACCCTTTGGTCTGAGGTCTGATGCTCTAACCATAGAGCTGCACTGGCCAAGGTGAGTTTGACTATTTTAGATACCTCATATAAGTGCAGTCATGCAGTATTTGTCCTGTGACTGACTTTGACTTAGTGTAATATCCCCAAGGTTCATTCATGTTGTCACATTGCAGGGTTTCTTTTTCTTTTAAGGCTGAAAAATAGTATTCAATTGTATTTATATACCACATTTTCTTTATCCATTCACAAGGTTGTTTTCAAATCTTGGCTATTGTGCTGCAACTCTTCAGGGCCCTGATTTCAGTCCTTTTGGATAAATACCCAGAAGTGGGATTGCTAGATCAAAGGGTAGTTCTTTTTTTATTTTTTGAGGAACCTTGCTACTATTTCCTGTAGCAACTGCACTATTTTGCATTCCTACCAACAGTGTCCAAGAGTTCCAATTTCTTCACATCCTCACAAACATTTGTCTTTTTTTTGGGTTATATAATAGCTATCATAACAGGTATGAGGTGATAATCTTATTGTGGTTTTGATCTACATTTCCCTGATAATTAGTGACATTGAACATCTTTACATATACCTTGTGGGCTATTTGTATGTCATCTTTGGAGAAATTCGTTTTTAGCCCTTTTAAAAATTAGGTTATTAATTTCTTTGCTATTGAGTTGTAGGAGTTCCTTATGTATTTTGGATATTAACCCTGTATTAGATACATGGTTTGCAAATATTTCCTCCTATTCCATATTTTGCCTTTTCACTTTATTGTTTCCTTTGCTGTGCAAAGTCTTTTTAGTTTGAGGCAGTCCCACTTGTCTGTTTTTAATTGCTAATATGGTGTCAGTAATAGATTTTTTGTTGAACCCATTCATGCATTTCTGGAGTAAATGAGTAGGCTACCAGTAGTAGCCCAGGCATGATACAGGATGATAAGGAATGATATAATGACAGTAATAATGGAAAATAGAGAATGGTAATATGAGATGGAAGAGAGAAAGTATTTAAAAGGACATTAATTTTGATATTAAAATGCTTTATATCAGAATATTTTTTTCTTTATTTTTATATGTTTTTATTGATTTTAGAGAGAGAGGAAGGAGAGAGGGAGAGAGAAAAACTGCAATGTGAGAATCACTAATTGGTTTGCCTCCTGCATGCACCCTGAGCTAGGGACTGAACCCGAAAACTGGGTATGTGCCCTGACTGGGAATTGAACTAGTGACCTTTTGGTGCACAGGATGACCTTGTCAGTAAAATATTTGAGCATGTATGTCTAGAATATGTGTTTATATAAAAGTTGTGACTGTATTTTACAGTAATAATACTTTATGTATATTATAAAACATGTAAAATTTAAGTGAAGTAAAGATGAAAAAGTTATTTAAAAATAAATTTTGCTTTATTTAATGGTATAAAATATTTTTATTCTTAAAGTTTTGTTAATACTTTTACTGAAAAGAATATTGTTTACTATGCTAGTTTCTAAAATTTTAAAAAATCTTAATGTAACAGTAATCCAGAGATTTTTGATTTTTAGAGGGACAGGGTGGGGGAAGAGGGAGAGGGGAGAGAGAAACATCGATTAGTTGCCTCTCACGCATGCCCTGACCAGGAATCAAACCCGCAACCTTTTTGATATACAAGACAATGCTCCCACTAACTGAGCCACCTGACCAGGGCCACAGATTTGGATCTAAGTTCATTTTACTTTGATACTTGGTTTTGATGATTGTTATGGCTGAAAAAGATACCTGCTACAAAAAAATGTTGATCCAAATGTAAGAAGTGTGTCATGGGTTGAGATTACCAAAATTTCATTCTCATGTTGTAGGTGTTTCTACAGACCAATCGGAAGTTGTTATATTTTTAAAGGACATTTTAAAACCCAATGATTATATTTGGATAATTTAAAAACTGAGTAGAAAAATGTTACCAAGTTTAAATACATAGATGTGAGATTTTTAAAAAATAGGTGACATACACTGTTTTGGGTAACAGAATTTTAATGTCTTTTAATAAATGCATTTTCCATAGTTTGAGTTTGTTTTAAAAAGTAGTTTTTAGTCTCCATATTGTTAAAATGTTATCTTTACCTATATGTGGCAGATATTAATCTGCCAGAAAGGTGCAGAATAGTGGTTTAATAGTCTCTTTGGGTATGGGAGTGGGATATAGAACTGGCATAGACTGTGTGTGGAGAGATAACATTGTTATCTTCACAAAGGGAACCGTTACTGCCAGGGTATCTTTGCGCTAAATACACCTTGTTATATGTAGCTTTATTATGAAAAACAAACTAAAAAAAGGAAATTCAAAAAGAAAAGAACATCTCTTAGGGAGATTGGTCCAGGACCCCCCCCTTGGATACCACAATCTGAGGATGCTCAGATCCCTTATATAAAATAGCGGAGTGTTTGCATATAACCTATAGTATTTGCATATAGGCTAGAGAAGGCTTTGCCTATACATCACTTTACTCACATGGATTAAGCATAGTGTTTGATGTGTGGCAAATTCCAGTTTTGCTTTTTGGAACTTGCTGAGATTTTTCTTTTTCTGACTATTTTTAATCCATGGTTGGTTGAATCTATGGATGCAACATCCTTGAATATGGAGGACTGGCTGTGCTGCTTGTCTTTGTGTAAAGAAAAATGAATAATCAGTTTTTAAGTTTAATAACTCCTTTAAACCTGTGTGGTACAGTTATTTTTGTTCACTAGTTATCTCATGTCTATTTTAACATTGCTGCTATTGAAAGGTCTTGTTTTTATAAAATTGACCACATTGATGAAATTCTGTAGTGTCTCTGTTTGGAATACCCACTCCTCTCTTAGGATTTCTCTAATACTGCAAATGACACATGTCTCTTGCGTGGGGTCTGAATGAGGATGTCAAGTTGTTTTATGTATTAAATGTTGGAACACCTAGTTTCTTTTTGGAAAATGAACATTCAAATATTGTCTTAAACCTACTCTACTTTGGAGGCCACAACCTTAAACCATATCCTACTTACAAATCAAAAAGTTCATGAATTCTTGAGTCTACCCCAGCATTCAAATACTTACTAGCCTGGGTAGAGTTAGAGGTATTCTTAATTTTAAAGTCTAAAGGACCTGGGGAAATGTTACCATACTGTAGATATAAGGTAATTCTGCAAAATTCTACATTCTCTATACTTTTGTAACTGCATAAATTAATTTTGAAGGACATAAATAAGGATGCAGTAAGAAGTCTTATCAGAATTTATTTGAAAAATAATTAATGCCATGCTTTTTGTTGTTCAGAATGATTTGAAGTTCAGGCCTTTAAAACAAATTTGGACTAGTCTTCTTCATTAGCAGTTCAAGTTAATGAATCTATAATGTGCTTTATTACTTGAGGTATTAACTTTACCCCCCCATGCTTTTTAAGTAACAGGAGTGAAACATCCACATCTGATAACATAGAAACTTATCAAGAGAATACAAGGTAAGCTTTTGAAAATCCTGCTACTTTATTAAATAATATCTGTTACCTTATAAAAATAGATTTTAAATTAAAAATATTTTTATTCAGTTAAATCACCAGACATAATGCTAGAACTGAGTAGTTTAGAAATAAATGATGCAATTGCTGCTTTTACAGATCACATTAAATTAGAAGAGTTTTTAGCTATCCTCTTTCACTGTGGTTAGGTTTCTTCCATGCATAATTTAGGTAGAGTTGTCAATATTGAACTGTCCCTTGCTGAAATTCAGAGGTATTAAAACCCAGTGAAGCATGATCCTCAAAATGTTTTGAAATACTGATTATTCTGGTGATCAGAGCTTTTTCTTTTTTTACTTTTTCTTAGCAATTTTGTATGTTAGATTCTCAAAGACTGTAATAGATGAAAGATAAATATTTTTTAAAATTTTATTTTTGTTTAAAATATTACATATGTCCTCTTTTCTCCCCAATGACCCGTTCTACCCTGTCCCATCCCCCTCCCCAGTCCCTCTCCCCACCATTGTCCGTGTCCTTGGGTTGTACATATATGCATGTAATTTCTTTGGTTACTCTCTCCCCCTCCACCCACCTCCGCGCCTCCATCCCTCTGACATTCGTCAGTCTGATCTATGCTTCCATATCATTGAATCTATTCTGTTCAATAGATGAAAGATATTGATGAAAGTCTTTTCAAAATTAAGTTCCTATATAGGGGGTTTCCAAACTGGGACACGGTCACAAGATATTTAAAAATTTCAAGGTACATACAGTGACATCTGTTGGCCTCATACGAATGACTAAATTAAGTTGTTTGCACTTAACTACTTAACCTTAATACATGGAACAACTAGGTTTGTTTTTGTTTTGGCCTAGAGGCACCATGAAAAAATTTACTGAGACATTAATGATACTGTAAACTGAGATTGGGAACATCTGTTGTAGATTATTTACTGAAAACTTTTTTTCAAAATTAAAGAATCTTTGAATAGTCTAATATAATTTTTTAAAAACGAAACTTACAGTAATTGGTTAAAAAACAGGAGAGCATTATTTGTTTTGTGATTTGTGATTTCAAATTAAGTATACTTCTTTTAAAATTGTTTTATAGTTCTGGGCATCCCACCTTTAAGTGTCCCTTGTGTCAAGAATCAAATTTTACCAGACAGCGTTTACTGGATCACTGTAACAGTAATCACCTATTTCAGATAGTTCCTGTGGTAAGTACATATGTTTAAGACAGTCTTCTGCTTAAAGTATGCTGTTCCATTTATTTCACTTCATGTGTACAACAGGGAAGGTAGTTTTAAATTTGGAAGAGTCATTATCAGTAAGGTAGATTTTTGTCAACAGTAGATGAAAGATTTGAAGCAAAATGAGATTTCAGTAACTTACTTATAAAATGGAGATGCTTGTTGTGAGGGTAATGTAGAAGAATAGTCTAGAGAACAGTGAAATAGTGAGAGATGAACTGGGGGTTTATTGCCGAGGAAAGGCAAGATGTAGCTCTGTTAGGGCTTCTCACTTCCTGGTCTATATAGGATGCAGTCAGCTCGATCTGGCCAAGTGGATCTGCTATAGGTGAAAATTATAAATAAGAATAAATCAGTAAGTATTTTAAATTTGTGTCCTTGCAGAATGTAGTATATGAATTCATACAGCAAGGAAGGAAAGGAATCGTACTTTGTTTTTGATGCATATGTATCTTTCTGACACCATTTTGAGGGTAAGAAAGTGGTGAGACATTTTTATGAATGAAGGAGATAGTACAGAGTGCAGGATTCCAACATTGTGTTAATGATCCTACAACTCCTCATTTGGAACATGAGTTTTACAGGTAAGTGATTTCAGTTGTGGGTGAAACAGGAGAAACTGAGCTAGAAGAGATAACTTCCCTTTCAGCTGTACATTTTGATATATAAGTATTTTCTTCATAAATAAGAATAGAAGGAAATGTTATAAGTAAAATGAGGATAGATATTTCTAAGCAGTTTTAGTGGATGTACTAGGAAAAAAATTGTGGAAGAATATGCCTCATTAACTATTGTGGGATGTCCATAAACTCCCTCATAGCACTAAGGAAGACATAGCAGAGTCAGTTACTGTTAAATAAACAAATACAGTGCCAAAGCTATCTCTAGGAAAAACTTTGTATTTAAGAGATTTTGTTTTATATTGCATTAATAAATTTTTATTTGTTTCTATGTTATGTTGAATATAGCATAGACTTTGGCTAAAGTCCAATTACTAAAGTTTTTTTTAATTTCATTTCAGTATGTCATCCATTCATTTTTTAAAGATGTACTTCATTTAAAATCTTAAGGATACAATTTAAAAGTTTACTTATACATTCATTTTACTTGTAAATGAAATAAAGCTTAAAATAATTATATCACAGTTATTGTGTGGCTCAAATGAGATTACATACTGGTTAATGATAACTATCATTACAATTGGTATTGTTAAAGGCTGGATGTGGTGTTTCTCTTGAAACACTTGTGTAATTGGAAATTTAAGTAACAGTGTATAAGATCCTCCTTTTATTGTGTTAATATAATTTATTTAAGGTAATTTTCTAGACAAATAATCTAGTGATAGAATTTGGCTCTTCAAAATGCTTTTCATGTAGGTGTTTTGGTTATATAAGCCTGTGTTTTAACACCTTCAATAATTATAATGTTTTATTTCCATTGTTTTTTATTTAAAACATTGTTTCTCATAGACATGTCCTATTTGTGTATCTCTTCCTTGGGGAGATCCTAGCCAGATTACTAGAAATTTCGTTAGTCATCTAAATCAAAGACATCAGTTTGACTATGGAGAATTTGTGGTAAGTGAATTCTTGAAGATTAAGAAAATACTGTTTAAGTATTCAAATTAAATTAACTTTTTCAATCTAAACTTGAGTTTTCAGGCAAGCTGTTGTATCATATTGGATGTTACAGAGCAAGTTCTATTGTTTTTAAAATAATATAGGTGAATTTTGTTTTGTGGAAATGGAAAAAGTTTAATATACTGTCCACCTCCTGCACTAGAGAGATCATTAATAGAGGAAGAGCAAACCTTCAGATCAACAAAATACATGAAACTATATAAGGGAAAACTGTAATTGCTAGAGAAGTAAAATTGTTACAACAGATAAAGGAGGATGTATATATTTTTCATATAGTAAGTTGCTTCTTAAATCCATTATAGTAGATCTATCTAGCATGCAAGACACATTTTTTAAAATGAGGGGGCTTAATTATCAAGTAAAGCCAGGTTGAATGGTAGATTTTTGGCCTTAGTTGACTGCTTTTACAGGGTAAGTGAGGAAAGTTTCATAATATAAAAATGGATCCCCAAATGTGTCATAATTAAAAAACAATTAGATGTGGCTTTTGTTTTATTTATTGTGAGATTGCATTTTATTCACTTTATAGAATTAAAACTTTAAAATCTAATTTAAAATTAATTCTGATAAAGAATAGCTGCTACTGTACTTGTTTTCAGGTTTAGGTAAACACAGGCATGTGCAGTTCTGACAATGGCATGAACAGAATTTACATTATTCTCTGTTCCAAGGTTGAAATTATATTATTATTATTTTTAAATTGATTTTGAGAGAGAGAGGAAGGGAGAGACAAACATCGATGTGAGGGAGAAACATTGATTGGTTGCCTCCTGTTCACACCCAACTAGGGATCAAACCTACACCCTTTTGGTGTACAGGGCAACATGCCTACCAACTGAGCCACACCAGCCAGGGCAAAATTACAGTTATTCTTGATACATGCTTATTTTGTGGAATTTGCATTTTTAATCATACTATTTCAAAATAACAATTCAAATATATGTAAAATTCAGGTGTACTTTCACAATTTTAGCATCTTTATGAAATAATTGTAGATTATTCTTAAATTCTCATTGTAAGAAAGGTTACTGTGTATTTGGAAAAACAAAAATATATTTGGTAAACTGTTTTGATCTAATTGGCAGATTGTTTTACCTTGCCACAGAAAAATATGTAATTTTCATTATTTGAGATTGTCAAGTGGAAGCCTATTCTAAAGCAAACCCATAGGACATAATTGATAGCAAGTAGAATTTTTAAACTTAAGTAGTAGTAGTATAACTAAGATTGAGTGAGCTATAGTTTTTAGCTTTATGTGATGGTTAAGAAACTGTTATTTAACTGTCGATTCAATAAATGATTATTTAAGATGAATTTACCTTCAGACATTGTTATTTTCTAGAGATCGCACAAAATTTATGATTGTAGATTACTTTTAACTATACTTTGAATTAATGACTTATCATAAGGTACTTTTAACTCTCAACATTCATTCTCTGCTGATCCTCTCTGCTTACCAATTATTCTTAAATAATTACAATTAAACTTATTTTTTAATTAAAGTTTATGTATTTAAATCTTATATTTCAAAGGATATGTGTTGTAACAAACTGTTTCAACTGTAGTGTGTGTGTCAAGATGTGTAATATATTGGGCAAAGTATTGAATAATAGAATATGTTTTTCTATTGATATGTTAATGTTGTTATTTTTAGAATCTTCAGCTAGATGAGGAAACCCAGTATCAAACTGCTGTGGAAGAATCTTTTCAAGTAAACATCTGAAGGCTGTAGACATCTGTGCATCTTTGTACCTGCAAGTGCCATCTTTAAGGAGAAAACTACAAGCAGTCAGCATTTCAATAACTTGATGTGTGTATTAATAAAAGTAATTCAGTCTATTGTTTTAGTTTTTAAATTGAAAAATAAAGGTGGGCTATCTAAAAATTGCATTCTCTTGGTAAGTTAAAAAATGAATGTTAGGACATTATCTTTAAAAGCATTAAAAGGATTATATTTCATTAATGTAATGGCGAAAGGGAATTCTTTCTGTACTTTATCATTTTTATATTACATTCTTGAATTTTTCCTTATGTTGCTTTTGTAGTTTGGTGCGGTTTCTCCCATTGATGTTATCGTACACAAATAACACACAGTAGCAAATGCTGAAAGATGTGATTGATATAAAACTAACAAATCTGAGCCAGTTATCAGAGTTGCAGAACGGAGGAGACTTGAAGTGCTAAGTGAAACAATCCAAAGGAAAAATTTTTAATACAGATTCTAGCTGAAGAATTCAACTATAAGAACATGATATTTATATAACATTTAGTATTTTCGAAGACTAGTGAGATTTCTTTAATAATTTTAACTGTTTAAAAAGTGAAAGGTCAATGTAAAGATACTTCCTTTTTTGATATTAGAAGGAACTATCAAAAGAAAAATTTATTTCTTTGGCGAGCAGTTGCTAATTTCAAATCTTGTTTGTTTGGCTGACTAATTTATAAGCCTAAAGTATATTAAGTTGAATTACAGCTCTTTGGATTCAGAATTTTCAATAGCCAGATTTCTCATTAGCTAAGATGAAACTTTTATTAGAAACTTTCAGTTGGTGACTCAGTTGTATGTTCTACGTATATATTTAAGTGAGAAGTTTGGTTTCATCTCAGTTGAGAAATTTAAGCAAAGCTAAAGATGTATATGTATAATACACACACACATATGCATGCAGTTTATCAGGTTACATACAGAATTTCTATTGAGATTTTAAAAATAGATAAAGCAATATGGGATTTAAGTGTTTACCTGATTTGATCAACATTTTGTATATCACCACATTTTTAAAAAGTCACAGTCAAATGCTAAGTGATCTAGTTGGCTGCTGTTACACCTTAAAAATTGAGTTTATACACACACTCAGTTATCTGTTTATATGGTGCTCATTTGTTCTCAGATAACGCATAACTATGAAGCAGTGAGACACATTTTACCAGCCATTCTGTTTCACTACTTTTTAGTCAGACGGTTTGCTTGTTCTTAGTATTCGTTAATGAGAATCATAAAGTAACTTGTACTAGAAGGCCCAAATCACAGAATAAAAGATGAAGAGTGGATTAGCTGACATTCCATACTAATATACATTGTTTATGCTTTCTTTAAAATAAAACTAAAAGAACATAAAATCTCAGAAGTAGTTGCTGCTAATATATACATATATTGTATAAAATGGTATATTTTGGTTTTGTTAAAACCCTTGTTGACTTTTCTACAGTGAACCTTTTTTTAACTTGGTTTAATAAAAATGTTAATTTTGGAAGTGGAGTTTTGTAAAAACGTTTTTCAGTCAAACAGTAATGACTTTATGGGTAGTAATAACAGTCACCAAAAAGCCATACATCTTAATGAACTAATGCCTTTGTTCTGTCATTCAAAAGAGTGATGTTTACTATGTGCTTGAACATTTTCTCTGCAGTTACATGAGTGTAATTGTAAGAATAGCTGTTTAACTCTTTAAAAAGAGACTTGATGATAGGTTTTTCCAACTTGAAGCAATAACTTTAGTACTTACTTTCAAAGTTTAATACTTCCCAGTATGTCAAGTTAAACCATTTTGGGATGTGAATTTCTTCAAAGGAGAATTGTAGTAGAGATCAACTTGATGAAATTGTGTTTTGAAGTTTTATGGATTAGTTCAATACCATTAATAGCCTTGTTTGTCTTTCATACAAGCTTTTCATAAAGAAAATATTGATTTTATTTGCTGTTTTCTGCGAACTCCTCAGTATGGAAATGTTTATTTAAAATCTCCCCTCTTGTCAGTGGATTAGGAATAGGGATAGGCATTACAGATTACAGTTTAATTTGTGAGAAAGTCCTTCTTTTTAAGATGCTTGTAACTGAGTCAGGATAAAGGAAGGAAACTGTATTGATACTCCGATACCTAAATTTCACAATACCACTTAGGAAAGCGATTTTCCTCAACAAATTACAGTTTATGTTGTTAAACAGAGTTTTATTTGAGATGTATTGCTTTATTTTTCAATTAAAAGTGGTTTTCTCCTACTTGTGTGTCTAATTAAAATTTTGTCTAGAGGCAAGTATGATAGAACATTTAATTCTCAGCTCACTCTGGAAGACATGTAGGAGATAACCTATTATTTTGCACTTAAAAAGTGACTAGGAGAAAGCTACCACATGCTGATGCTATATGTTGGATTTAACTTTATAAACCTATTTTATCTTTATTTCAAATGTTAACTTGTAAAGCTATTTTATCAAGTATTCATGCAGCAAGATTTTCAAGCCCCGTTAGCAACCAGGCAGAAAGAGATATGTAACTGGTTAATAAATACTTTTATATAGAGAAATTCCCCTTAAGTAAGATATCAGGGCTATAAGAATATATTGCCAAATATAAAGTCATATACGTGTTGGGCCACTCAGTAAGTATGATCTTTAGTGAATCAACTTCTATTGAAACCCTTTAGGGCTGCTATTCAAAGAATAAACCCTTTGTGGAGGTGGTGACATTTTAGCCTTTGTAGAACAGGTGTGACCCAGAAAACATGTAAATACATGTAGTATAAAACTCAGAAGTATGAAATATTCCATGATACAATTTAGTATGCAATGTAATTTTCTTATTGTGCAGTAGAATTTGAAAAAAGACAAGTAATGGGAATGAATTACATGAAGAGGTTAAAAGACTAGTGGGACCTCAAGAAAATGGGTGTTAGAGTCTGCATCCCTCAACTCCAACAGCAATTGTTCAGTCCTGGGGCCAAGAGAGATGGCAGTTGCTGTACTCCTTTCCTGAAATGAGGAAGATAAATATGTATTCCATAATGTACTTGATGGAAAAACTTGCATTAAACTGTGCCATACAATTAACTATGTAATAGGAATTTTTAAAAGACTATAATGGTGAAGGAGATACTGTTGCAGAATTTAAGATGAGCAGGGCAGGGGAGCAAATAGGGAGGAGACTGATAGAAGACTTAGGACCATTCTATGGAGGTCATGGAGAAGAAGAAAGCACTCAAGACGTGAGGGAGGAAATTTCATGTTTGTCTAAATGGGCAAAACAATGGTACACGACACTGAAAGTGCACCAAGTGAACAATAGCAATAGCCTTTGTAATCAGCTCAAATCAGGAAAAAACATTACTAGAATCTCATAGTCCCCTTCTTCCTACTTCCAGTCAAGTCGCCACCACCACTAACTTCTAATACCACAGATTGCCTGCTTTTATACCTTATACAAGTGGAAGCACCCAATAAAAATTTTATCTGACTACTTTTTCTTAACATTGTTTTGAGATTTTTGTCAGTTTTTAATTTAATCATCGGCTTACTTACAGAAACTGTGTTTTGTCCAGAACAGAGAAGCGAGAAAGTAGCTTCTAAAGCTACTTTTTAATCTTTGTGAAAGTTACGTTAAATGTATTGCAAGTGGTTCTTTCATGTATGTTGGCACCTGGGGGGTGGCAGATCTTGGTAAAAATGGAAACCTGGCTGGTCTTTCCCTCATAATAACTAGGGAGACAGGTGAAGAGTATGACCTAATGGCCTTCCACTGCTCTCACCTGACCTCATAAGCTATGAATAGGATATCCTCTTTTCAGGGCATTTTGTAAGCCCAGGATTTTAATAAGTATCTAAGGATTATATTTTCTGGGAATAGAGACTAATGCTACTGATAGAAACTGAAAGGGCTGCAGTAGATACAGAAGAAGGATGAATAGATCTTTTCTGGGATACTGAAAGCATTTGAAACCACTAAGCCTAATTTCTGTGGTCAAATGACCTGGTTTTGATGCTTCTGTAGGTTGATGCTTGTGTGTTTTTGGACAAATTATGAAGCTTCTCATCTCTCTGGATTGTGAGGATTGAATGAGTTAATATAGGAAGTGCTTAAAACAGCTTGTTATCTTTACTATTACTCTGTATACAGTACAAATCTACCAATTGTGTTTATCTGGCAGGTCTCCAGTCTCTTCATAAATCCTGCCAGGAAGTCTGGAATAATTTTTTCTTTTAGAATATAGATCCTAAAGGGTTATTAGTCTTCGCTAGCCTCAATTTTTGTAGGAAGATCTGAGATTGTCTCCAGACAATGAGAAATTCTAAAAAATATGTCTTCTAGAAAAATCCTTATAAAGAACAATCAGCTGTGGTAATACTTCTTAATCAAATGTAAGCCCAGGATTTATGATGAGAAATTTAACAACCCTTTTTTTTTTTAGTTTTATTGAAATAGAATTGACATATAGCACTCTGTTTAAAGTGTATAGCATAATGATTTGACTTACATAAGTTGTGAAATGATTGCCACAGTAAGTTTAGTTAGCATCTGTGTCTCGGAAGGAAGGAAGGAAGGAAGGAAGGAAGGAAGGAAGGAAGGAAGGAAGGAAGGAAGGAAGGAAGGAAGGGAGGGAGGGAGGGAGGGAGGGAGGGAGGAAGGAAGGAAGGAAGGAAGGCGGGAAGGAAGGCGGGAAGGAAGGCGGGAAGGAAGGAAGAGCCCTAGCCAGTTTGGTTCAGTGGTTAGAATTGTCCTGGGGACTGAAGGTTCTGGGTTCGATTCCAGTCAAGGGGATGTACCTCGGTTGCAGGCTCGATCCCCAGCCCCCGTCAGGGCACCTGCGCAAGGCAACCAATTGATGTGTCTCTCTCACATCAATGTTTCTGTCCTTCCCCCTCCCATTCTCTAAAAAAAATCCATGGAAAAAAGATCCTCCCTGAGGATTAACAACAAAAATGTTTACCCATTTGATGAGAACTACTTTCTTAACAACTGAAATATACCATATAGCAGCGTTAATGATAGTCATCACGTACATTATCACCCACTTTTATTCTTGTATCTCGAGCTTCAATTCTATATTGACTATGTTTATGCCACTCCTTCTAGATAAGTATTATTTTCCTGAGTAGAAAAAAATGGGAGTAATGGTTTGTATCCTGAAAACCTTAATGCTGAAAAATCCTTTATTTCCTAGATGGAGGTCTCATAGCTACTTAGTGCTTGTTTTATTTTATTGTGTTGAAATAACTGTTCTCTTTTGTCATATGTGGCACTCTGCTTCCCCGGTTCTCCTTAGATTCCAAATCTAAGATACTCTTTCGTTGCTGGCTCACTTTCTTGGAGCAGGCATTTAAATGCTAGGGTTCTTCAGGGCTCAGTCCTACCCTCCTCTTCTCACTCTAATCTTTATCCCTATCAGGGTTTTCCTCCTTCACTGAACATCAGTGATCATATTCGTACAGGTTTCAAGTACCATTGTTAACCAATTTCAAAATTTCATCTACACCTCTCCTCCCAGCACCAGACCTATATATCCAGCTATTTGCTCAGCCTCTCATTGTCTTGCAGGCATCTGAACTCATGATAGGTAAGACCAAATTTATCTTCTCACACCTGTTTTTTTGTGGTCCAAAACAGAATCAGTACCTTCCAGCACTTTCTTAAGCCAAAAAAGCCTGGGAGTCATCCTTGGTACTTGCTATATGCTTTCAGAGCATTCATTCCTGCCTCCCCTGCGGGTGTTTTCTGTACCTCCTCTATAAACTACTTACACCTGAATCCTTGCCTCAGGGCCTGCTTCCTGTGGAACCTAAACAAGACACACAATAAACCTCAGTGTGGTGTCTGGACTAGCAAAATCCAGCATTACTTGGAAATCTGTTAGAAAAGCAAATTCTTTTTTTTAAAAATATATATTGATTACAGAGAGGAAGAGAGAGAAACATCAATGATGAGAGAGTCATTGATCGGCTGCTTCCTGCACGCCCCCGACTAGGAATCGAGCCCGCAACCCGGGCATATGCCCTGATTGGGAATCGAACCCCAATCACCTGGATCCTAGGTCGATGCTCAACCTCCGAGCCACGCCCGACCGGGCTAGAAAAGCAAATTCTTAAGCCCTGCTCCAGACCTCGGATACAGAAACTCTGGTGGTGGGATCAGCAATTTGTGTTTTAACAAGGCCTCAGGTGATCCTTATGCACGATTGGAGTAAATTATCCCCTCCCTTCCCCAAACAGAAAACCTCTCTTTTTCCTTTTGTTCCAAATGTATCTCTAATAAGTTAAAAATAAAATCTTCAGAATTTTTCAAGAGTCTTAGATATTCTGGGCACTACATTTCTTGAAATGATTCTTAAGAGTTTTAGGCCATCACCACTATCTATCTTTGTATAAAAGTCCCATTTATAAGATTGATCCCATTTAAAAAAATTGATACCATTTGAAAGTGCAGTTACTTTGATTTCATCAACAGTTTCCCCCTTTTCTCATTGGGATCAGTTTATGATAGCATTGTCAGAATATCCTTTCCAGTAACATTTTAAAATAGTCTCTGACCCAGTCACTTCATTGAAATGTGATTTTCCCCCACCAATTCATGAGTCCTCTTCCAAAAAGAAAATTTTCTTATAATTTTTCCAATCTTAATATTAAGACAGTCCATTCAGAATTATTTTCAGTTGTACCTTAATAATTTGAAAATCTTTATTTTAGGAGATACTTCCTACAAGGTTATATCTTACCACCATCTTCCAATAACAGATCTCCAACTGAATCTCTGTATTGTGTCCAGCTGTAATGAAAGCCAGGCATCTCCCAGTTTAACTTCTTTGGTCAAACTATTAGTGGAGTTTTGGACAGGAAGATTAACCTCATCGACTTTCTTTTACTATAGAAATGGAGGCAGATAGTCATCTTGTTTATAGGAAAGCAAATCCATACAGGGAAATACTTGACAACCTTAGAACTTGAATGTTGTTTTTTAAAACTACAAATTGCATAGTGTTTTTTAAAAAAAAATTTAAAATTAAATTTATTGGTTTGATAATTACCAATTTTTGAACACTATTGAACAAATCCCTTAACATGGAAATCAGTGCAGTTTTCCATTAGTTTTTATCGTACAATCTATAATCGAGGGTTTTTTTCTTTTTCTTTCAATTGTACTTTGTGTTGGTTTCAGCTTAGTGGTTAGACAATCATATACTTTGAATAGTGTCCCCCTCAATATTTCCAGTACCCCAACTGGCACCCTATGTAATTGAATTATTATTGATTATATTCCCTATGCTTTACTTACATCCCCATGACTATTTTGTAACTACATATTTGTACTTCTTTTTTTAAACTTATTTTTATTTAAATTTTTTTATTAAATTTTTTTTTTTTTTTTATTTGAGAGAGAGAGGGAAACATCGATTTTTTTCGTTCCACTTATTTATGTATTCATTGGTTGATTCTTGTATGTGCTCTGGCTGGGGATTGAACCTGCAACCTTTGTGTACTGGGATGGACAATGCTCCAACCAACTGAGCTACCTGGCCAGGGCCCCAATTTATACTTTGTAATCTCTTCACCTCTTTCACCCAGTTTCCCAATACCCTTCCTCTCTGGCAACCGCCAGTTCACTCACTGTGTCTATAAGTCTGTTTCAATTTTGTTTATTTATTTTGTTCTTTAGAGTCCACATATAAGTGAAATCATATGGTATTTGTCTTTCTCTGACATATTTCACTGAGCATAATACCGTCTAGATCCATCCATGCTGTTGCAAATGGTAAGATTTCGTTCTTTTTTATGGCCGAGTAATATTCCATGGTATAAATGTATCACGGCTTATTTTATCCATTCATCTATTGATGGCACTTGGTTGCTTCCATATCTTGACTATTGTAAATAATGCTGCAGTGAGCATAGGGGTGCATATATTCTTTCAAATCAGTGTTTTGGATTTCTTCAAATAAAGTCCTAGAAGTAGAATTGCTGGGTCGTAAGGCAGTTCCATTTTTACTTTTTTGAGGAAACTCCATACTGTTTTCCATAGTGGCTGCACCAGTCTGCATTCCCACCAACACTGTGCAAGGGCTCCCTTTCCTCCACATCCTTGTCAGTACCTGCTTGTTGATTTATTGTTGATAGCCATTCTGACCGGTGTGAGGAGATCTCTCTTTATGGTTTTAATTTGCATGTCTCTGACAATTACATTGAGCTTTCCATAAAAGAGAAGTAGTTAAATATCACCCTTATATTTATTACATACTCTATAATTTTAATGTACGTTGGGCCCATTGTTTTGATTGATTCTCATAATGATGATGTAGACAGGACAAATACTCCCATTTTACAGATAAGGAATTGGAGTCGAGGTAAATGAGGTTAAGTGACTGGTCCAAGGTTATAGACCAGCTTGATAGTAGCTAGATCCAGGATTGGAACCTAGTCCTTAGTTCTTAATCCAATGCTCTTTCCAACACACTGGCTGTCCACAAAAGGTAAAATTGCCCGAGAGTTTGGCTGCCAGGCAGAGACATGTATGAGCTCCGTATTCCCTCTTTTCTACATGCTTGGGTCTCCCCTCCTAGGAGACCTTCTGGATCCAAGTCTCCGGAGTTATCTATTAGCCACCAAGGCCCTAGATGATGCCTTTGACATGCCCTCCCTGTATTTATCTCCCATGACTGAGACTCAGAGACTTTAGCTTATTGACCTTATTTAATGAATGATTTATATTTAATGAATGGTTAGTTTTGCCAGGAACTCTACTACACTCTGTACAGACACTATTGAGCAGAAAGACACAGTCCCTGCCCATTTGATGTTTTACAGTCGTGGGCTAGAGACAAACATGAAATATTCATGCATGCACACATGAACCTAAAAAGGCAACTGTGATAAGTTCTACGCAGGAAGGTACAGATGCTATGAGAGCACAAAATAGCAGTATCTGATTATGTCAGGCCACAGAAGAGATCCACTTGAATCCTGATCTGAAGGAGGAGTACGCATTAACTAGACAAAAACGGGTAAAGAGTAAACCAGCTCTAGTCTTTCCCAGCATTGCAAACTCCTTTCCGAGTTCAAAAAGTTGCTCAGACCCCACCACAGGAAGAGTCGCTGATCTTTATGACTGAGGACATATACAGTGCTATTAATCCATTAACAACTCTAAATGGATTAATAATTTATTAATCACGTAACAATTACATACATTTGAACCACATATCCTGTTTCTCATGGGGTATTACTTTCTGACTATATAAACAACAACTTACACTCTCAGCCTCCTTAAGGTTTGGTCGGTGCCTGTGGGTTGCCCATCTCTGAACTAATTTGTGGGCGTCTATTATTAGGAGAAGAGAAAGCAGGGCCTTTTCTCTCCTTTGTACTCTCCCCTATTAGATACCAAAGCATATTTTTCAGTGATTTCTTGGAGACATCAGTCTTAGCCAGTTTCCAGTACAGTTTCAAAGAACGGATGGGCTGCAAAAAGACTTAGCGTTGCTTTAGAGTAAGTAATCTTGAAATGGGAAAATTATATTAAGGAGAGAAAAAACATCTGGTGATGCAGTGGTTTGTCAAACTATATCTCAGGAAATCCCTATGGTTCAATGTAAAATACTGTTTGGAAAGAAAAAGCTCTCCTAAGAGAGTTTAAGCCTGTTAAAAGGAAGATCCTAGAGTGCTGTGGGCTGGTGAAACTCTGGGAACAAAGTCCCCTGTTCTCAAGTTGTCTAACCTCCCCCCAGCCTCAGTCCTTTGACCGCCCGCTTAAGTTCAGCCTAGGCTCTTGTGAAGACATAACTGACCCCTTCAGAGAGACTCAGTGTTCTTTCCTAGCCCCTCAGTGCAGGTACGCAGACCCCCTCTGGAAGAAGGCTGCATTACAGGAATTGTCCAGGGTCCCACACACCTCCTCGCAAGACTAGGAACTCCTCAAGGCAGTGGCTGAAAGGTGCTCAATAAATGCTTGTGAAAGGAATTTGTTATTGCTTGTGGAATACTGGGATTTTAAAATAAAAATTACATGGCAATTTGGGAGAAAACTATAATTATGTCTAACCCTTAGGTAGTGTGCAACCCTGCCGCAATTTTAGGCTCTTGGGATACGTTATCCTGAAGGATGGAATGTACTGCAGTCCATTTTCGTGAGTCTGTGACAGGAAAACTGGCAGCTCTGGGGAAAGGAAGCACAAGTTTCTACTCTTTGTCACATAAGTAACATGTTGTTCCTAAATGCCAGGCCGAGTTAGTGGTAGTGATGAAAATGCAGAAGGGATGAGGCATGGCATCAAATTATAAATGCAGCCAGGCAAGCGACCTATTAAAAAGGCTGGCTAAAACACATACATGTGTCATGCAAAGTTACCATTCAGAATAAAAAGACAGATAAAGAGCTTCCCAGACAAAAAGCTAAAGGAGCTCATCACCACCAAACTAGTGTTATTAAAGGGACTTCTTTAAGTAGAAGGGGAAAAAAGACCAAAAATATGAACAATAAAATGGCAATAGATACGTATCTATCAACAGTTGAATCTAAAAAAACAAAAACAGACTCATAGATACAGAGAACATTTTGACAGTTGCCAGATGGGAGGGGGGCTGGGGTGTTGGGTGAGAAAGATGAAAGGATTAAGAAGTGCAAATTGGTAGCAACGGAATAGTCACGGGGATGTCAAGTACAGCACAGGGAATATAGTCAGTAATATTCTAGCAACCATGCATGGTGTCGGATGGGTGGGATTTCTTGGGATGATCTCTTATTAAGTTATGTAATGTCTAATCATTGGGGTGTACACCTGAAACTAATATTATAATGTATGTCAATTGTTAATTGAAATAAATGATTTTAAAAAACACATACATGTAATAGCCACAAGGGGGCAGCTTAGAACTATGACATTATGATACCAATGGATCATTCAAAGACCAAACTGCGGGGAACATGGCCAGAGTGAACAGAGAGCAGGTAATATGGGGGCAATTCGAACAGGGAAGGTGGAAAGAGACCGCGATTTGTAATACTTGCTGCTCACATCTTTATAATTTTGTTTCCCATAGCGAAAGGACAGACACACATACAGCTCATACTCAACAAAGCCTCATCAGATGCATGCTTACCTTGTGCCACTCTCAGAAGTCCCACAGTGAGAAAGAGGTGTTTCCAGCATGAGCTGGCAGGCTCCTCAGAGGGGCCTCGCTTCCTCTGGGGCTCGCACAGGATGCCTTCATAGACTATTGCAGCACTTCCTGAGGGTAATTTTACTTTTATTTGGTTTTCACCTGACGTATTTACTTTTGAACCTAACCTCTTACTCAGTAAATGTGACTGAACTCTGCTTATAAAAATGTTTATATAGCCCTGGCAGGTGTAACTTAGTGGTTCGAGCATCAGTCGGTGCACCAAAGGGTCTCACGTTCGATTCCCGGTCAAGGGCATGCACCTGGGTTGCAGGTTTGATCCCAGGCCCCGCCCTCGGGGGGGTGTGGGTGGCAACCAATCGAAGTGTGTCTGTCACATTGATGTATCTCTCTCTCTCCTTTCTGCTCTAAAAATCAATGGAAAAATATTCTTGTGTGAGGATAAACAACCAAAAAAGAACATATATTAATTTATATTTGTTATATATAACGTGTATTTTATATATTATAAAAACATGTGACGCATACTGGTAAGTCGGGGAGCCAGTGCTTTCCATGGTGCGTGGAATACAGTAGGTGCTCCACATGTGTTAGGAAACAGGTGAAGGAAAAGGAAGGGGCAGGCTTAGCAGCAGAGCAAAAGTTCAACATAGTGTAGAGGGCCACGGGGGCCATAGACTGTTCAGCCCTCAGTGAGGGAGCAAAACTGCTGCATCCACGGTCCGTGAAACTCAGGGTCCCCTCCCCAATTTTGATCCCAACTGTCACCACCTCCACAGGCCCTTCTAGTAGTTTGAATGCCAAGTCTTCACACGTGCTTGTGAAGCGTTGAAAATAGGATATCATGAAGGTGACTGCTGGAGGCAGAGCTTATTGAGGACAAACATGCTGTCTGAACTCTCGTATTTCCAGTTCCTTGTACAGAGTAGGCACTTCATAAAAACTTATTACAAATCCAGCCTGCCAAAAAGAAGCCCAAAGGAATGTAGGGGATTACTGAAGTAATTAAAAGGAATTTTTATTTATGGTAAACCATTTATATACTACATAAAACACAGCTTTTGTTAAGTGTCTAACAAATCAAAATTACATTTTAGCAAAATCACCTTTCCTCAGACCCACATTAGGCTAAAAATAAAAAAAAAAGCTATGGATATGGGGCAACCAGAACTGTATCATCCTGCCTTCAAGAGACTTATAACTTAGTGGGGGGAAAAAAATCACATGTCCCTAAAAACATATTCAACAATCTGTAGCGAAAATGAATTCTGCAGACTCTCAGAGGAGGAAGAGCTCACTGTTGGTTTCCAGGAGGCTTTCTTAGGGAAGGCTGACATTGACCTGGACTCTGGAAGGTGGGTGACTCATACCTAGATAATAACAGGAGGGGAAGCATGGTTGGAGCTCGTGGCCAGGACTCAGGAGAGTGTGAGCAGAGCAGAGTGGACAGAACAGAAGTTCATGGAGGGTGTGGCAGGAGATAAGACTGAAACTCAGATGGGGCAGAGCAGGAGGACTCCTGGGAGCCAAGCTCAGAGTCCGTCCTTTACCTCAGGGACACTGACGGTCTTTTCGCTACTTATCTAGGATCTAACATACTTTCTTGGTTATTTCTTTTCATGTCGAGGAGCTTATTCAGTGTACCTGAATAATATATATAACTATTCTTCAAATTCTTCTTGAAATGGTTCTTAGATCTTACTGGTTCTTTATTAATTAATTAAATAAAATCTTTGACATGTGTACATTTGTATTTGCATGAGAGTCATAATTTTACTTTTAAAATGATACTTTATCAGTATTGTGCCTTAAGGGACTATGCATGAAATGTGATTAGAGCAGAATTCATTTGCCTACAATCTTTAATGGAATTAATCTATACAAGTAATGTATATGCTTATAAAGTAGTTCAACTGTACAGAAGCCAATAGGCTTATAGATTTTAAATCCTGGAAATATCAGGATGTCCAATCCCTTCCCTTATATAAAGACAATATTAATGTTAAATAAAACTTTCAAGATTTTTTTGTATAGTCATGAGAGACAGTTTAATCATGAGCGAATATCAAAGCTTGTGACAATCTGGCATGCAAAAGAAGAGGCCTTTGGGAAGCTAATTCAAAGATTTATTCTCAATAGAGATATTTTATAAAGACAGGGCATTTTTATAATCATTGTAAGATCAGATACATAAATAAAATGTTTGGTGAAAAGGCAGCTGATACTCAAATGGGTGGGTGTAAAACTAGATTCCTTGAACAAATCTTAGTCTCATTAAATTTCATCAGAATATGGCTTAGGCATTTTATCAGGAATGTGAATTTTTCCCCAGGAGGATATTATTTCCAAGTCCAGGTTCAGGACAATTTTTGTTTACACTAATCTGACAGTTTAGTGTAAATATAAGAAAGTACATAAAAGTACTGAATTTTCCTTGACTTCTTTGGTGCTTTCAAATAAATATATCGAATTTCAAATACTTTTCAAATATTTTTTCTTCTCTTTTATGTCCCCAAGCAAATACTTAGTCCAACTAACTATAAGGTCCACAATGAAACAAACCAAAAAAAGCTTTCTTGCTTCTGTACTTGGTCTCATTCCTCAGAGTTAACTCTTGCTGGCAGTTTCTGGTGTGTTTCTTGTGTGTGTGCCGGGCACAGACAAGCAGGCCTGTCTGAAACCTTTATCTCTCTCCTTTCAATACCCCTCCTCCCCCAGCACAGGTGAGCGCTCACTGAGGCCCAGATGGAGGAAGAACACGCAGGACAATTTCTCCCCTCAGTGCAGCTTGTCACTTACTCAAGGTGACAAAGTTGGGCAGATTTACCTGGCGCTTTTTCAGGAAACCAGACACGCAGCATTTCTGGTGGAGGGAAGAAAAGCCAGGTGCCCTGCATTAGAGGCTCAGAGACCTGGAGGAGGGAATCCCTGCTAACCTCCCAGGAGCCTGGAATGCCATTTGCAAAATCCTCAGTGAACATTAAGACTGGGACTCTTACCTTTCTCAGAAGGTGAAGTGCCCAGGCAGGGAAGGAGAGCTGAAGGAAGGTGGGGGGAAGATGGAGAAGCCTGTGGTTGGGCGGGGGGAGTGAAGGGTGAGGGATGCCGTGGTTGGGAATCTTCTCAGGAGCTAAACTCTGAGGCTGTGTTCCTCGTGGGAGGCGAGGGTGCAAGTTACAACTTCGAGCTAGGGTGGTTTTGAGACTTTTGAAGGCCTGGGTTTGCCCTCTTATCTGGAACCCCAACCCCACATCCTTTCAAACGCACTGATGTGCACTGAAATGTACTGACATTCTGCATTATATAAATACGGTGTGTCCCCCCCATAAGATATGGGATGCATTTTTATAATTCTGCTTTTGAAAATACTCCACTGTCACTTTTCATTTTTTATTGCCTTTCTTTGTAATCATGTTTGCTTGAGACTTCTTGCAAAGTGAGAAAATCTGACATGTACAATTTTTCCAATGCAAACATATTGATGAATATTCAATGTAATGATAGATAAGTTTGACATGTTAGATTTGGTACACGATTTAATTAGACATTTATTAATTGCACATCTGTAGCTTCATTTTTAGTTTAGAGCAACCCCCCCCCTTTCTCGTCGCTGGGTCTGTCTCAGACATTTGTGCAGACAGCATTGTTCAAGCTCATTGGCCCTAGGCCCTGTTTCTATGGCACCTAATGGATAAAACAGCTCACAGTCCTCTGGCTCGAAGGTTTCAGCTGCTTCCTGGAACTGTCACGGAAAAACCGCCTATTTCCACACGAGAATTCAGTGTGATACCCATCCAGGGAAGACGAGGGACAATGGAAAGAGGCA